>NW_005842818.1:4305-23931 GCF_000455745.1 Alligator sinensis | reverse complement strand
GACTGCAAAGGCAAAACGAGGCCGTGTTTTGCCCCAGCAGTCGGAACCAGACCTTGCTAATGATAGGCATTGCCATGCCTCAAACCTGTAAATAATGGCATGGAATAACTAGAGCAGTGGTCCTTCAACTTTTTTTTCTCGCGGACCACTTGAAAATTGCTGAGGGTCTTGGCGGACCACTTAATAAACTTCTTTTTGGCTCTACAAATCAAAGCATGCAACTCATATTTTACTATCAGTAGTCTTACCTTTCGAATGCAATGGATCTGGCTGGGGGGCGTTGTTTGAGCAAAGTTCAGGGAATTCGGGTGTAATGTTTGTCAGCTTTAGCCTTAGGCCACCTTCCTGCCGCCCCCTGAATGGAGCTCGCGGCCCATGGTCTGAAAACCTCTGAACTAGAGCATCAACTGAATGTGGAATCGCCTGCAGATATAATACCATAAAAGTTATATTTGATCCAAATGCCTTGGATTGTAGCCACAATTACAAGAGCCTGTTGTGGTTTTAATTCTGAGCGTGCCTCCAAGCAGGAGCCGTTTGGCCCAGAAAATCCCACTGCGCTGACCATGGAGATAACCGAGCACGTGCTGCAACTGGAAGCCAAATCCAGAAGATCATTTTCAAGTTATGAAATAATCCTTCGTTGCAGTGTTTGGGAGGCCTGATCCTGGAGATTATAAGTGGATCACGTTTCAAGCGCACACCAAGTGTTTCATGTCGGGGTGACAGGTAATAATGACTGGTTTATTTTCGTTAGCCTGTCTGACTTTAAATTCAAGGGTTGGCAGCCACAGCGTATCAGGCTGACATCTGCCAAGCGAAATATTCTCTCTTGCCCAGACAGGGACAGCCTGGAGGCTTATGAATGGACCCAGTTTGGTTTTTGAGAAATTGTACCTTGCCCAGGCTCTTCCAAGAAACAGCTGCAACCAGTTGCTGACTTCCACTGAGGCTGAACGTTGCGCAGCGCTGATCGGCTACAACTTGGCCACGGAGTTAAACAGCCCTCCAGCCAAAAGCTGGGCTCGAAAGCAAACGCACCGGTTGCTGCGCTGGAAGCAAAACGAATGAAGAAAATCCCCAGGGAAGAAACGTGGCACAACCAGAAGCCCAATGGAGTTGAAGCACCCCAGAAAGGGGACAAGTAACAGGAACCAGCGTAAACAATGCTCACCTTGGTTACTCGGGAAAAGAAAAGAGGGCTGGAAGGGAGCCTTCATTGTGACACCACCCGGTTGTGATGCCGCGGAGGAGCGGGTCCCCGGGGGCTGCGAAAACGGAGGCTCCAGGCAATGTCTGCGCAGCCAGTTTGGAGCGTTTCACGCTTGCGACTCGGCAGGCCCCCGAGCTGGATTATAAAACCACGACGGGGGCAGCGGTGGACGCAGACGTGGGACGTAAGGGGTGAGCTTTTTAAAGAGAGCACAGGAAAGGTGAACGGCCAGAGGAGTTTCTGAAAGAGCTCATGCTGGGGACTCGATCCATCTTGCAAACCGATCCATCTTGCAGCGAGTCGCAGAGAACAGCTGGGAACTTGGATGCGACTCTCAGAGGAGGCCACTGGACGATCCCGACTCTCTCCTTCTCCCACGAGAGTTTGGCTGTTATCTGCAACTCTGGGAAACGGGGTATGGCGGCTTTTGCTTTGCTTCATCCTGGTGACAGCTTCTCTTTCGATATACTTGAGCTCTTACCACTGTCTGTGTCCTCCCCATAGCCCTCTCACCCCCTCTCAGTCTGTGTCACTTGGCAAGGACTTTGCAAAGGAATTTGGATAGTACACAAACACTGTATCTTGTGCACTTTTTCCCAAATTAGGAAAATTGGGGTATGCATATTATAAGCATATTATTATGCATATTATAAGCAAGGAAATGTGATGATAGTGGCTTCAGGACAGAAGGGGAGCAAAAGTAAGGCTGCACGAGCTCCAAAGAAAGCAGCATCCCGAGGACACCAGGCTGCCCATCTCCTGTTGCTCCTACTGTTTTCAAAGACACTTGTTTTGCCTTTCAAAAACAATGTACATAGCTTATTCCAGGGCATGTTGTATGCGAGAACATATGTGTAGATAGATTGCTTTATATGGCACCTTCTTCTGGAGACTCCTGCAGCACTTAATTTAAGGAACTAAGTTTTACCACCCCCAAATGCAGTAGAAAAGATTTGCCCTTCAAGCAGCCAAGAACCAGGCTGATGCAGGACACGGGGTGTCCCTGGCCAGACGTCTTCTGCAGAACTAAAACTGACACCTGCCAAAGTCAACACATCCTTTGCCCCAGGGATGACTTTCTCAGGAACCCAGCCAGCCTGGCAAAGCTCCCTGCATCCACTGGCATGTTGTTATCTTAATTTGCCGTTCAGCCCTGGGTGAACGTGGTGCCTGTCTAGGCAGGAACCACTGATATCACGGGACTGCAGCTGCTAACTCCAGGGACACCAGAAGCAGCTGCATTTGTTGCTTATGGGCACGAATAACCGATTCCTAGATTCCCAAAAGAGGCTGTCAGGGCCCTGACACATTATAGCTGTCTGTCTCTCTAGCCAGCAATAACATGTATGGTTCAGAAGCATTTTCAGGGCTCTCCATTGCCTTCCAGGAGGAGTTTAGGGTGCTTAGCACCTCTAAAAATCTCTCCCCCGGGTATCTAAAATAAAGCCCAAAAAATCTATGCATGCAAAGCTGAGAGCCTGGATTAAGCACCTGTTTCTTTCCCAGCAAGGTTGGACAGGAGGGTTCATTAAAGCTCACTCTGCGACCATGAGGTCTGCCCAGGCTCTGATGGCATCGACTCTGCACAGACAGTGTCCAGAGCCTCGGTTCTTGCAGCCCTTGGGGACCTGCTTCTCTGCGGGTGCGTCTACGGGAGACCCTAGCTGCGCGGTAGCCTAATAGCACTGCGCAGTAGCGCAGCGGGCAAAAACCATGCCAATACGTTACTGCGCAGTAGTATTAGGCGACCGTGCAGTTAGCGTCACTAAAGAACCGTGCACCGGTGCAACCGCACAGTAGAACGAGTTACCGCGCATTGATTTAGTGCAGGTGGCAGTTTTAGTTCTGCAGGAGAGTAATTCTTCTCTTGCAAAGAACTCAGAAAGCCCGCAACGGCTCAAAATGGTTTTGACAGCATGGATTCCTATTTCAGGGGGAGTTGGTTGTAGCCATGTTGGCCTAAGGACATAAGCAGAAAGGTTCTTTGGGTGGAGGTGATAACTTTTGTTAGGCCAACTAAATAGTTGGAAAAATTGTTCTTTGCAAGCTTTTGGGTACAAACATCCTTCTTCAGGTGTTCACACCCAAAAGCTTGCAAAGAACAATTTTTTTCCAGCTATTTAGTTGGTCTAATAAAAGATATCACATTTATCCAAAGAACCTGGATTTCTATTTGACATCTCTGGGTTTGTCTTATGAACTGTGCATAGCATAGGTATTTGCGAGCCAAACTGTGCTAGGATTGCATGGCACCCTTAAAATGCTCTCACAGCACCCCAGGGTACTGGACACCCTGGTTGAGAATCACTGGGCGCGTCTACATGCTCATTAATGTGCAGTGCCTACCGTGCATTCAATTTAGTACTTGCAAAAGGAAGTACTAAAATCAATGTGCCGTAGGCTGCTCTACTGTGCATTAGTGTGATCGCGCACTTTTTTTGCAATGGTTAATGCATAGTAGACTAATACTACTGCTCATTAGCCTAATAGCACAGTTTTTGCTGTGGCACTAATGCGCAATCAGTCTCCCGAGCATTAAGCATCTTGTGTAGATGTGCCTACTGGTCTGTACTCAAATGGTCCCTTCTAGCTTTAAAATAATGAAAAATTACAAGCCACTTTTAAAGATCTAGACCTCAACCCACTCTGTGCACTGTCCCAGAGTGGAGCTCTCACCGCTGTGTCTCATCCCCAAATACCCCAAATATTTTAGCTATGCAAAATACAGGGAAGGAGGCTCAGAGCGCTAAGCTTCAAAAAGCCTTTCCTTCAGGTACATAAATAATGCTGGGCTAAATCCAACACGCTTGCAGGTAAGGGCATGAATTCCAAGTACAACCTTCACGGACTATTTCACAATAGTCCTTTCCAGTGTTAGTGTAGCAGGTCCACAGGTCTTGGCATAGTGTCAGTGTGTTGTGCCATTACACTGCTACCACTCTTTTTCCATATATATTTGATTTGCCTGGAAAGCCTAAGGGCCTGAATCAAAGCCCATATAAGTGAGTGACTCTTTGGTTAGACCCAAATTGAGGAGGAAGAATTGGGAAGACCAGGGGTTTTATGTGGACCAACTGGTTCAGCGAGAAAGGTTGTCTTGTCTTACAGACAGGCAAAATGAGACGGTAACGACCCATCATTTCAAGTGGGCTCTAGTCTGGGGTGCCTGTGTTTTCGAATGCCTAGCTTTAGACACCTATAGCCATTTGGTTTGCAGAGGAGATGAGTGTCGACGGTCTCCATTGGTAACTGAGAAATCAGGTGTCAGTCCTCTGCTGCTTTGCACCCTGTATGTATAAACTAAGTGAAAACCATCCCCGCTTGCGTCAGAGAGAGGAGAGTCAGTAGCAAGAGATGTCCATGTGCCATAAATGATGACTGGGGGGTGGGGGGGCAAGACACAGGAAACTTTTGCAGATGTTTGCAGTTACCTGTGAGTTTGGATTTCATGGGAGTGAGGTCCCGGACTTCCTTAGCCCCCCTTTAAAACCCAAGCCTCCTCCTCTGACAGTTGGGTACCCAAAATCACAAACCACCTTTGGAAAAATCTGACCCTTGATCAACGGCCTAGGATGATTTACACCGAAAAAGGAAGAAGTAGAACGTAGGGATTGTGACTCGGAGCCCTTGCTTTAGACACGAGCCCCGAAGGTCCCGAGGCATTGCGGTCAGAAGGAATTAAAGCAATCCCAGTCTGTCTGCACAGATTGCACTGGGTTTCACAGATAACAAGGACAGGACGGGTGAGCGTGGTCATCTAGTTTGTGTAACACAGGACATTCACTCTAATTCAAATCAGAAGGGAAAACCTTTCTTTTAGAGGAGAAAAACCCTCCGGTGGTTCTTCCCCTGAATGCAATGGCTCCTAGACTGCAGACCTGAAGAAATGCTCAAAATGAGTCACTTTGAACAGGTCTGGGCAACCCCCAAACTGGCAGGGTTCGTCTCCGGTGCTTTATTACGCATCCACAATTCAGAACGGAGAATCACCTGCTTTGGCCCATACCGCCTCCCCCCACCCCCAGTCCTTCCAGCTTAACACTGCAAAGCTATCTTATAGTAAGTAATTCCCAATCCTTGACTTAACAGGGGTGAATACTACCCAAATCCAAGATGACCCTAAATTTAAGAGGACCCTCCAATAATTAGATACTATACATAGAACATTTATAAAATTGTGATAATTTTCCATGCAAAGAACCTAATTACTGGAGGGTCGTCTTAAACTCGTTGCCCCCTTCCTCCCACTGCTGCAGTGGGGAAAGCAGTGGTGGCGGGGTAGGTGGTCAGGGAAGTGGTGGAGGGGGTGGGAAGTAGTGGGGCAGATGGTGGAGGGTGTCGAGAGGTGTCTTGACCTTTGTCCCTTGGCACCCCACACCTTGTCCCCTGCTGCCTGTCCCCCTCCACTGCCTCTGCCCCTAGCTGGAGCCACAACAGCTGCCTGTTCCCCCACCACCTCATACTCAAATCCAAGACGAGGGGCTTGAATCTGCCCCCCCTCTTGAATCCGAGTAAATACGGTACTTTCCCCAATCAGAAAACTAGCATCTTGTGACCAACCGCTCGGAGAATCGTAGAGGGATGACTACTTCCTGTCAAGAGGGAAAACAAATGGTTTTCTCAAGCAAAGACATTTCCGCACAGAAAGATTTTTCTCTCCAATGACACGTCTAAACTGGCCTGCCTTCTTTTTCGCTGGAAGTCCCCTCCCATTGTAGGCTGCCTTTTCAAGTCCTCTCCCATTGTAGGCTGCCTTTTCTACTCATGAGGATGTGTTTTTTTGTAAATCCAGAGCAAAGCTTTCCAAAATGTGGCCCACATGCAGGGACTTGGCACTAAAGTTGGTTATGATAACCTATGAACTATCATATCCAGAAGGAAACATAATTCAACATTGTGCTTGACACCAGACAAGGTCGAGCTAAATAGACTGTTCTAACTTTTATCTGCACCTAATTTGCACAAAATGAACTATTCCAACCAGGAGATCTTACAACACCTTCCGCTCGCCTGTGCAATATGAATTTTCATTTCCACCTCGGAGAAATTTTACAATCTTTGCAGTCTCCTATGCCCGAGGAAGGGTGCGTGTGCCTGAAAGCTTGCAAATAAATAATGTTTTTGCAAATATCTAGTTGGTTTAATAAAAGATGCCATCTCCAACACGAGTTCTGATTCCTTTTGCCTGTAGACCAATACGGCTACAGCCTGTATCCTTGAACAGGCCTTCACATTTCCTGGTCTTTTCCTGACTGCCAGAGCGATGTCATATATGTAGAAAGCTGGGGAGATGTGCACCTTATGCTGCAAAGGGAAAGCTGATGAAGCAGGCCACTGCTTATGAAAGTTTACGCTGCGCGTCTCTGCTTTAGTTAGTCGATAAGGTGCAAACCCCCTCTGTCTTCTGCCACATTTGCAGGCATAAATCACGTGCCTGGCAGCAGATATTGCATTAACAGGCTTGTGCCAGCTTGTATACCATCATTTCATGGGAAGGCTGTTGATGATTTACTTTGCTTATCGGTCTCAAATCAGGAACTCCCTGCCATCTCTATAAGCACAGGGTGTACCACCCAGCAGTGCCTGGAAATACAGTAAATGAGAAACTACAGCCCCAGCCACCGGTTCAGTGGATGAAGTTTTAGAAGAAGGCTGCCTACCATGTGCGTCCCTTAAAGGCTGAAGACCTGCATGGTTCATGCCAGGACCGCACATTATGTTGCCCAGCACAAGGAGACATCTCACCGTGTACTCACAACTGATCCATCACAACCGCAGCTTCCAGAGGAAGCAAGGAGTCATATGGGAGAATGGCCGGGGTGGGGGCTGGGAAGGGACTTCTGGAGTGGTTCCCCCTACATACACCCACACCCCCCTACATACACCCACACCCCCCTACATATACCCACATACTTCAAATCAGCTTGTAATGAAGACCGCTGCCACAGTGCATATTCTCCACCAGGATAAAAGTAAGAGACCCCCCAAAAGCCAGACAGGGGCACGCAGGAGAGCTACTTGGAGAACAGATCCACTCCCCTCCACTGTTCCTGTCTTTGCTTGGACTTGCTCTGGCTCCTTAAGCAGCAGCAGAGTGGGTTTAACCCCCATGTTGCTATTATTTAGCCTGGTGGCTTGCAAACTATTGAGATGCTAGGCGCCTTTCCTTAAACTCTGGACCCCACCCCGAGGAAAATGCCAGCTCTTGGCTTTCACTCGTTTTCTGATTAGAGAAAAATAACAGCAATTCTTCCATTGCAAAGAACTGGGGAAGACCACACCAGGTCTGGATGGTTTTGACACTGTGGATTCCTGTTTGAAACCGCCGGGTGTATTTTGTGAGTTGTGGCTGCGTCTACATGAGCGGCAGACCACGCAGTTGTTTCTGCACAGTCATTTAGGACTTGCTTAACCAAGTAGCACATGACCGTGCAGTAACCAGTGTTACTGCACGGCATTGACCCCCACGTGGGTTTTTTCAGATGCTAGCGCACAGTAGCTCATTACTACATTCAACAGGAAGAGGAAAAATTAAGAGGCAGGGGTAAGGAGCTGGAAAAAGGCATCTATTAGCACACGTCAAAACTGCAACAGCTGTGGAATGATAAAATATAAAGACGTATCCTAAATAAAGACTGAAAGCTTTCTTTCACACTCACCGCCCGGACAGCACAGTCTGCTGTCGAAACACTAGAATTGGATTTGTGAACCATGAGTTCAACCATTGCTTCTCCCAGACATCACTGCGTTTCTTATTGAATCTCTCTGGTCCTCGTTCAGTTCCTTTGAATGGGAGTTTACTTTTATTGAGATTTGAAGCACGTGGCTCAATGCAAAGTGGATCTATAAAAGGAGTCTGTGAAATGGGCACTTCTGCCTGTCTTGTGCATTCGAATTGCATGGTCTCCTCAGGGCATGAGCTTAGGGGAGAAAAGATAAATACAGCACGTAGCAGAAAAGGGTCCTGATTTTGGAGAGGTTCCCAGATGCTATGATAATACAAATAACCAAGGTATCCAGCCAGTACCACAAAAACTGAAATCTATGTACCAGTATTTGTGCTCGAACTGAAATGAATGGTCAGACACATTAGCCAAAGAGAGACCTAAGTATACAGACGCATTACCGAATCTGGCGTGCCTCTGCTTGTACAACAGCAAGCTAAAAATAAATAAGACTGGCCGCTTGAGATTTTGCAAGCACCGTGGCACTACATTGGATGACATAAATCACTCTTGTGAAGACTGCGTCATCTTGAAACTACTTCTGTAACTCATTTCCAAACATGTTCCTCAAATACTTCATTGATTTTATACACACACATATACACATACATGCTTTCTCTCTCCTTTTTTTTTCCTGAAATTTTGGGTCTCGGGCCCAATCAGATAAGTCAGTTCCAAATTCTGTCGCTGAATCATAGAAATGCAGGGCTGGAAGGGACCTCAAAGGACCATCGAGTCCAACCCCCCTGCTCTGGGCAGGAATACTGCGGAGATCAAATCCCAGCAAGGCGTCTGTCCAGTCTCCTCTTGAAGACGTCCAAGGTTGGAGACTGCACCACCTCCTCGGGAAGTCTAGTCCAAATCAGGGTCATCGTTACAGTAATGAAGTTCTTCCTTGCATCCAACCTGAAACCATCCTCTCAGTGTATGGCCATTGCTCCTGGGCCACCCTAGGGGCATCCTAGTGAACAGGTTTTCTCCCAGCTCCTGATACTCACCCCTTACATGCTTATAGATGGCCACCAAGTCCCCCCTCGGTCTTGTCTTCCCCAGGCTGAACAGTCCCAGATCCCTTAGTCTTTCCTCATAAGGGGTCCTTCTCTGGACCCCTGCGGACTGAGCAAAACTCACTCATTCAAGTCTGTCTGACACCACCAGCAGCCGACCTCCCAGCCTCATCCACCTGGGGCTTCAGATGCTCCCAAATCCATGGCGGGCATCCTATGTGCAAACCCCAAGCCCAGAGTCCATGGGGTTGAGATGCCCCCTAGTCTCGCTTGCCCTGAGCCAACAGGCCGAGGAAGCAAGCTAGAGGGAAAGCCTGAGAGCAATCCCCCCATCCCCATAAACTGTGCTGCCTAGATCCACCGTTGTAGGCTCTCACAGGAGCTGGCCTGCCTGCCGTGCGGGGAGCAGACCTTCGCCCTCTGACTGCACCAAGTCGTTCAAGGCCAAGAGGAGGGGTATCTCCCCTGCCAGGTAAGTAAAACCACCTAGGTGGCAAACCATTGCATGGTTATTTCCCCTGCCACACACACACACACACACACACACACACACACACACACACACCCCCTATTCTGGGCCACTCCTGTGCTTATCTTCCATGAACACAGCAAGTTGCATGCCAGGTGCAGGTGGGCACAACCTGGATGCATTTCCAACTTGAACAGGAGGAAATAGTCACATCCTTTAAAAGCGCCAACCCCTTCAATATTATTAATCCACCAGCGCTAGCTATTTGAACGTCGGAGCTGGAAGATTTTATCACCCAAGCAACTAAGGTGGTGATTCTCAACCGGGGTGCCGCGGCCTTGAGATCCTCTCAAAGGTGCTGCAGGATTAGCACTGCTAGGTCTGCAAACGTGATTCATGAGAGACCTCATCCACAGCATCAAAAATACTTGCCCCTCCAAGTTGTTGGCAACAGAAGAACTGCTCTATTATCTTTCTACAGTCAAAAATAGTGAAAATTAAGAAGCGTCGTTTTCTATGGGGTGGCCTGGAGTCCAACAAAGCTGGGACCCACCGAGTGAAGGGCTCTGAAAATCTCTCACAGCCCTCACGTTGCAATGGATGGGGTGGCATCAGTCTCACAGCTGTTGACATCTATAATATGTGTGCTTTCCAGACAGTAATTCAGGGAAAAGCAGCATTTAAACACCAGCTCAGTTTTAGTGAGTTAAATGTTTTTTTAGGTGAGTGAATCAAATGTTTTTTATGGTAACTAAAACAGACTGTTTCAAATCACTGTTTGCATCTGTAGCATCCTTTCCAGCCCATTTTGATTTCCCCAAAGCTTAACTGACAGAAGTTGCTTCCTTTCCACGAAGCTATGCCACCCAAGGACTGCAATCTCCGTGCAGCCTGTGCTGATGCTAGGATGCATAGAAATCAATCACTTAAAACCAGCAAAATATGGATTTTTAAAAATGAACATCTGATTTCTTTTGATTTCAGTTATAATTAAGTCTTCCTTTTTAAAAAAATAAACCAGCTTCAAATGAAATTTGAATTGAACGCAACCTAGGCTGAAGGTATATGATTTAGTCAAATCTATAAAAATGGTTTAAATAAAATAATATGTTGACTCAATGAGCCTCTAGTAAAACCTGGAAAAAAAGGTTGGTTTTCTTCTAGGTAAGAATGAGGAGGAAAACATCTCATTTTTAAGGTCAAGCCTTAAAAACATGTCACAATATTTCATGCATTAAGGGTTTGACAGTGCATGGGATGCAGGGTCTATGCTACTGGATGCAAAGACTCGGCAAAGTCATCACAGGTGTTGGATCCTGGCCTCTGACTCCAGCAGACACCATCACGTGTCCTCCTTGATCAGGATTATCCACTGAGCCGACCTGGATGGTATCAAACTCCTGTTTTATTCTCTCTGTCTGAGCTCTGATTAGCTCCAGGCTCTCAAAATATGAATCTTTATGATTCTGCACCCACCACGGAGGTTTATTCTCCAGCTCATGGAAAAACAAGCATCTGCTCAATAGCAACCAACTCTCTGTTTCTGGCTGGTTCTCAGGATAAAATTACAGAATCATAGAAAACGAGGGTGGAAGGGAGCTCGGGAGGTCACATCTAGTCCACCCCTGCTCCAAGCAGGACCAGCCCCAGCTACATCATCCCAGCCAAGGCTTTGTCTATCCAGGTCTTCAAAACCTCCAACGATGGAGACTGCACCACCTCTCTGGGTAACTTTTTCCAGTGCTTCACCACCCTCCTAGTGAGAAAGTCTGTCCTAATACCCAACCTCAACCTCCCTTGCTGCAACTGGAGCCCGTTGCTCCTTGTCCTGTCATCTGCCCCCACCGAGACCAGTCCAGCTCCATCCTCTTTGCAACCCCCCAGCAGGGACTTGAAGGCTGCTATTCAATCCCCTCTCAGTCTTCTCTTCTGCAAACTAAATCAGCCCAGTTCTCGCAGCCTCTCCTCACAAGTCATCTGCTCCAGCCCCCGAACCATTTTTATTCATGAGTAAAATGGATGAGGGAGAAGAGGGTAACATTAAAATATCTGCAGATAACACCAGGCAGGAAGAGCTACAAGCATGCCAGAATGAGAATGCGAAATGGGAGAAATGATCTTCACTCAGTGAGATGACACTCAGTGAAGAAAAAATTATCATATTTAGGAAAGAAAAACAATTAAATGCACAAAGCAGGAAATACCTAGCTCGCAGCAGCAAGCTGCTTCCCCACGCAGCCCCACTGTGCCCTGCCTGCTGGGCTGCGGAGGCCGCGGAGGAAGGCACGTGATCTCTTTTATTGGACCAAGTGGAACACAGACAAGGTTTCGGGTACTATTTTCCCCTTCCTCGTGTCTCTGCTCTGCTGCATTTTATCTCATTTTTCATTTATCGCCATGTCTTTAGTTATCTTTTCCTTCAGAGCTCATTCTGAAGCCTCGCATAAAGGTTATCCTGAAAGACCGGTATTGCCTGATCACGTTTGTCCTCTAGAGTTTCGAATTCTGGGGTAGAAACACTAAATCCTAGAAATATCAGAGATACTTAAGCACATTAAATCCTTTGAGTTTGGCTTCCAAATGTGCTTGTTTTTATTTCCATACCTTCATCCGACGAGCCACCCCGCCTTTACTCCCAAGGTTAAACACCGACGTCCGTACCAAAAAGCTGAGGGTATGAGCACGCAGGCAAGTAACTGTGACGTGAGCCGGGGTTTGAGTTGTAGCGTGTCAGCTAATGTGAACAAACTGCTTTGCAGGTGTGCTTTTTTTGCATAGTGAACACAAGGTAGCTCACTCCTTGATGAAGGCAGGGTAGCCCTCCTCCAATTATCAGAGGAAAAGGCTGTACAAGCAAACACATTGGTATAATGGAGTACAGTAGCTATTAGTAATATGTATTCAAGCTTACTTTGTAGGAAGTCGTTCTTATGTTGGCGTGCTCAGGAGATTAATTAGTGAGGCGTTAATGCTCAAGAGCATTGGCGAAACGGGAGTCCAGGAAGGGTGGTCATTCCTCAAGGGAGCGATTGATCCTACGGACGCAGAAGGAGACAATCCCATTGCACATAAAAGGGGGCAAAGGGGCCAAGAAGCCCTCTTGGCTGAACAGGGAAGTCCAGGAAAGCGTAAGGGCAAAGAAAGAGGGATACAGGGTGTGGAAACAGGGGGTAGCTACCAAGGAGGAGTACACCTCCCTGGCTCGCACTTGCAGGGAATCAGCTAGGAAGGCCAAAGCAGGATTACAACTTGGGCTGGTGACAACACAAAGTCCTTCTTCGGGTATATAGGGAGCAAAAAGAAGACGCAGGATAGCACAGGACCTTACAGGACAAACTAAGGCACTTGGTGACAGAGAAGGGGGACAAAGCTGAGCACTTCAATGAGTTTTTTGCATCTGTCCTAGATACAGACCAAGACAAATCTCTCAGTTGGATCATAGATGGACACTGGAGGGACACCAGCCCACCAGCTGTTAGTGCCAACTTGCACTTGGAGGGGCTGGATGTGTTCAGATCAGTGGGCCCAGATGATCTTCATCCGAGGGTGCTGAAGGAATTGGCCAGTGTCCTAGCAGAGACACTGGCACGGCTATTCGAGCACTCGTGGTGCTCCCGTCAGGTCCCAGAGGACTGGAAAAGGGTCGATGTGGTCCCTATTTTCAAGAAGGGGAGAAGGGAGGAACCAGGAAACTATAAGATGGTTAGTCTCTCCTCCATCCTTGGGAAAACTCTGGAAAAAATCATTAAGGATCACATTTGTGGGAGCCCAGCAGGGGAAATAATGCTGAACGGAAATCAGCATGGATTCGTTGCAGGTAGATCCTGCCTGACTAATTTTGTTTCTTTTTACGACCAGGTCACAAAATGCTTAGACAGAGGAGTCGAGGTGGATGTCGTCTACCTGGACTTTAAGATGGCCTTCGACACGGTATCTCATTCTGTTCTCATAACTAAACTGAGAGGCTGCAATGTGGACGATTGCACGGTCCGGTGGGTGGCAAACTGGCTTAGGGGTCGCATCCAGAGAGCGGTGGTGGATGGGCTGGTATTGACCTGGAAAGATGTGGGCAGTGGAGTCCCGCGAGGCTCGGTCCTTGGACCGGTACTCTTCAATGTCTTCATCAGTGACTTGGACAATGGCGTGCAGAGCACCCTGTCCAAGTTCGCAGATGACACCAAATTAAGGGGCAAAGTTAACACACCAGAGGGTAGGGAACGGATCCAGGTGGATCTGGGCAGGTTGGAAAAATGGACAGAACAAAATAGGATGCAGTTTGACAAAGAGAAGTGCAAAGTGCTGCACCTGGGCACAAAGAACCACCAACGCACTTCCAGACGGGGGGATGACCCTCTCAGCAGCACAGCAGCGGAAAGGGATCGTGGAGTCATGGTTGACTCCAAGATGAACATGAGTCATCAGCGTGATCAACAAAGCCGCACTGTATCGTGCATCAGCAGATGCATGACAAATAGATCCAAGGAGGTGATGCTCCCCCTCTATGCAGCACTGGTCAGGCTGCAGTTGGAGTACTGCGTCCAGTTTTGGGCACCGCACTTCAAGAGGGATGTGGACAACGTCGAGAGGGTCCAGAGGAGGCCGCTCGTATGGTTGGGAGCCTGCAGGCAAAACCCTATGAGGAGAGATTGAGGGACCTAGACCTCTTCAGTCTCTGCAAGAGAAGGCTGAGCGGTGACATTGTGGCTGCCTACAAGCTCATCAGGGGAGGGCAGCAGGGAACAGGAGATGCTCTGTTTACTAGGCACCCCCTGGAGTAACTAGGAACAATGGGCACAAACTGATGGAGAGCAGATGTAGGTTGGACATTAGGAAGAACTTCTTTACGGTGAGGGTTGCCAAACTCTGGAATGGGCTCCAAGGGGGGTGGTGCTCTCCCCTACTCTGGGGGTCTTCAAGAGGAGACTGGACAAGCACCTGGCTGGAGTCGTCTGACCCCACTGCTCATTCCTGCCCAGGGCAGGGGGTCGGACTCAATGACCTACTGAGGTCCCTTCCCACCGTAACATCTGTGAATCTATGTCCGTGCCCTGGGACACAGCTTTTGCACAGTTCTGAAACAACATCTGGATTATATCTAATAGCTTCTTCTTCACCATCGACTGGCTTGCTTCTTTCCTTTTACTTACGGCTGAATAACTCGTTGCTGTTTACTGCAAATATCTACTGCAAGGTTTGTAGAGAGAGTTCAGAGAGTTCCTGAACTTTCACGAGTTCCCTGCCCCTGCACTTGCAAGATCTGAGACAAAGCTTTCTTTATTGAAGCGTCTTTTTCTTTTCCCATTCCTTCAAGATGTTCTGCTTGCTCCTAATCCCTTTTGGAGATGGTTAGTCATCCCGTCAGACCTGGAACTCTTCCCAGTGGGGTTTCTCCTTACCCCAGGATACACATTCCACGCAGATTTGTCACCTCTGAATTACACACATTCAAGCCGCCTCCACGTTCAAGGCCTACTCTCTTCAGTCTGGATGGCTTAACTCTCTTCGTTTCTCAGTTGCTCTTTGGAAAATCAAGCGTGTTAAAGATCTACCGCTGTTTGTCCTTCCATGTCATTTCAATTGATTCAGCGTGTGATAAGCTTCTTTTCTATAGCCAGCCCTTTTACATAACGACCTCCCTTGCCTCGCTATTGGGACAGAGTCTAAAACGACACCCCTCCTGGCTGGTTTAGTGACTATTTGGTGAAGAAATCAGGCAGCTCGTGCACCCAGGAAAATGTGGGCCGTACCACTAATAGCATTTGTTCTCAAGTCTGTATCTAAGTTAGTTTTCCATAAATACACAACGCAAAGTAGTGCTTATGCTAATAACACTGCAGAGATCCTTACCCACGTGCCAGCAGAACCTCTTTTACTCTCCTTCCTCAGAGTGATTTCAACCAAAGACTTTGTTTTATCCATGCTCTCCCTAGACCCGGGGTGGCTAACCCCAAAGTGTGTATGCCACAAGTGGCACTGGCACCCTCTGTGTGTGGCACGGGATAGATGTGGGAGGGAACAGGGAACACAGCGGCAGATAGGACAGGGAGCAGAAAGCAGAGCAGCAGATTTGGCAGGGGGCACCGGCCAGGGAGCATCAACTAGAGTAGCAAGGGAAGGGGATCAGAGTAGGAGTCAGGAAGGGTGTGGGGCTTAAGATGGGACGCATCTGCCAAAAAGCCTGGCCCCCCTTTCTAGACCTTGTGACTAACCCAGTGGTTCCCAAATGTTTTCGGCTCCAGGTACCCCCCGGAAAGCGCCAGCTCTCAGCTTCCATTTGTTTTTCGATTACAGAAAAATAGCAGAGCGATTCTTCTATGGCAAAAGACTCAGAAAGCCCACGGCAGGTCAGAGCGATTGTGACACGCTGGATTCCTATGTGAAATCTCTGGGGTGATCTTGTGACTCGTGCCTAGGTGGCTGCACACCTCTCGGTGCTAATATTGTGCTGCGCTCTTAAAAGGATCTCGCCGCTCCCCAGGGTGCTGCTGTGCCCTGCTTGGGAATCACTGGTCTAACCTGGCCTTAAATACCTCCAGTGACTCTCCACCGTTCAAGACTCTCTATGTAACCTGTGGTTTTTTTAGCCTACAGCAGCGGTCAGCATCCTTTTCAGGCCGCAGGCTGCAATGAGCCAGCTGAGGACAGAGGCAGGCGGATGCATGGGTGCTAGGACCCGGCTGCCACCACTTCTCTCTGCCACGGTGTAGGGCAAGCAAGATCTTCTGTCACTTCTCCCCATCCTGGCAAAGGAAAAGCCCCCGTTGCCAAACGCCACCAAAGCCCCAGATCCACAGAGCGGATCCAATGGCTCCGTAGGCTTCTGATCCACATCATAGGGCATGAAGTAAACAATGCTACCCCACCCCTTCGCAACACATTTCCTTCAGTACTTGGGTGCCAGTCATGATTACTATTCCCCCATGTTTCTGTTATCTCAGTAATACTTGCTTACACGTCCGGCATCGGCTCCTCCATTTACTGTCCAAGAATCTTGCATTGATTACAGACCACCCCTGACTTCCCAACCAGATCAAGTACAGCCCTTTCTCTGCAAGCATCACTGACACGACCACTGCTTTGCAAAATTAGCACCTCCTTTCTCCCTGCTTGCTTTCTCCCTCCTCCTTACATCCAGGACATGTTCAAAAGTTTCGCAGTCGTTTGGGGGCAGGAGGGATTAAGGATTTGTGTGCAGCCTCTTTTGGTTCGGCAGTAAGTACGTGAAGCAGGTAAATCCCCAGGTCCCTGTTTCCTGGAAGATCACAATGGGCAGATTGTAGCAGGTCTGCTCTGCTTCGCCCTTAAAATAACAGGAGCCTTTGGGTCTCTTGTGACAGATCCGTTCGGATTAGTGTGTCTGTCGCTCTTGGCAGTGCATGCGCTTCGTGAGATGTTTCTTTATTTGTACTCATCAGTCGAAAAATTCACCGACAAAACCAGCAGATCCCCTAAAATGAGAAGAGTGTTTCCCAACACTGTTACATGCATACCCAGCTCTGAAAAGCCCACAGTGCAATGCATGCAAGCTGCAACATACCCTAAGGCGAGCGGGATCACGTCAAAACGTCACCCGCTGCTCAAAGACTGGCCATCGATTCAGCTTTCGGTCACTCCCCGATGCCTCCAGACTCCCTAAGCAAGTTTTATTCTCCCAGCTCAGCCACGGCATATGCTCAAGAGGTGGGCAGAGAAAGTGCTTCAGAGACGTCCTTGAGCCCAACTTAAAAAAATACAATAGCCACGTCAACTCATAAGAGTCGATCACCCAAGACTGCCCGAAATGGAGGAAGACTCTGCCGCGGCAATCTCAGTACTTTGCAACAGGAGATGGAAAAGTGGGAGTGGCGGAAACAGCATGTCGTGGACCAAATCAAGAGTCCAGCATCACCCACCCCGCATGGAAATACACGTCCAAGCTGCAGTAGAGCCTGTTGATCCCAGATAGGTCTCATCAGCTATCTTTGGACATGAGGATAAGACAGTCATCCTCGACTCCGAGCAATTGCCGAAGAAGGAGAAGGTGTGGAAAAGATGCATGGGAAAACCTACAGGCTGTAAGTCACAGTCTTCCCTGGGCTGTGGTTGCAGAGGGCAGAAAGAAGGAGCTGAGTTAAATAGGAGCTTGGAGAAGGAATGTTGCCCTATCCCTTTATGCACCTGAAAGAGCTGTTTACTGGGACCGTGCTAATCCTACAGGGGAATAACATGGTGCTGGGACAGATTTTTGCTCTGATCCTCACTTCTTGAAGAAGCAGGCTGGAAGCACTAGGACTCAACCAAGGTTAACTCACTCATTTTTTCATCCTGGTTTTCACTGAGTTTTGCAAGAGGTATAGTCCCCGGTCAGTGAGTGAAACCTGGTGCTAGCACAGGTCCCATCGTGTTGTATAATCTCTTTTGTAGGCATAGCGAGCTCTACCTTAAAAGCAGACGGGGGAAGAGAGGGTTGGCTCCCACTAGGGTTGCCATCGGGATGCCTTCCCAGCAGCTGGGTGCTCCCTACCACTAGTTAGGAACCTTTTCCTAATGTCCACCCTAAATTAATTCATGGTCAGTTTATACCAATTTGTTCTTGTGATATTGCTGCCTTGTAAATGAAATGGCGCTCTTCCTTTCCATGATGCTTCCTTCCCTGATATATTTATAGGGAGCAGAACAGTTCTCAGACTTTTTTGTGAGATTAAACCAGTGGATCTCAACCAGGGAGCCACGGTTGCATGAGATAAATCCAGGGATCCACAAGATAAACCCAGGGTTTTCAAATAGGGACCCACAGCGTGAAAAACAACCTGACCTGTTGTGACCATTCTGAGCTCCTTGCAACAGAAAAAAACCCTGCTCTATTATAGTTAGAAAATGAGTGAAAACTAAGCACTAACATTTTTTGAGAGGTGCTTGGGAGTTGAACAAGGGTGCCACGAAGTCCAAAAGGGTTGAGAATCACTGGATTAAACAAACAAAACTCTTCTACTCTCTTCTTGGAAAACAGGTTTTCTAATCCCCTGATCATAAGAGCCCTTCCATCCACTTGTTCCACTTTCAGTTCACCGCCCTGGTATACAGCATCTTTCACCTTCTCACCCAGACTCAAAATAGTAAGTCATGCACCCAGTAGTCCTGATCAGCGAGGTGAAGAAGGGAAAACAGCTGCGTTCAAGCTCCTTTTGGAGTAGACAAGACAAGATTTATGGGTTTGAGAGCCATTATAAAGCAATGCACAAAGGTGGACAGCAAATGGTTTTCATCAGCTAAATTTATCAAGTAGTAATCAGTATACATCCTGAACTCTGTAACCCTCTCCCCAGAGCCAAATAGCTCATATCCTTTCACTTTGTTACGACTGTCATGCTTCTGGCTGTTGTACGCATACAATCGTGTGCCCCTGCAAGACACAAACGGTAATCTGGTGGCCACGCCAGACAAGAAAGCTGATATTTTTAACAGATTCTTTGCCTCTGTTTTCCTGAACAGGGACCGGGACATCCCTCCTATCAAAGGTAGGGACAATCTTGGGGATAGCTCTGTCAGGCCTTCAGTCAGTGCAGATGTAGTTAGGGATCTTCTGGAAGGGCTAGACATTTTTAAATCTGCAGGTCCAGATGCCCTCCACCCACGGGTGTTGAGGGAGCTGGCAGGGGTCATCACGGAGCCTTTGGCCCGGCTGTATGAGCATTCGTGGTCATCTGGCCAGGTGCCGGGGGATTGGAACCTGGCTAATGTGGTCCCAATTTTCAAGAAGGGGAGGAAGGAGGACCTAAGTAACTATAGGCCTGTAAGGCTCACCTCGGTGCTCAGGAAGATCTTGGAGAGAATCATCCAGGAGCACATCTGTGGGGGCCGGCAGGGGAGATCATGCTCAGGGGCAATCAGCATGGGTTCACCAAAGGCAGGTCCTGCCAGACCAACCTGACTGCCTTTTACGACCAAGTAACTAAATCCTTGGATGATGGTGTCGCCATGGACGTAGTCTTTCTAGACTTTAAGAAGGCCTTTGACACCGTCTCTCACCCCATCCTCATCAATAAATTAAGTGTCTGTGGCATTGATGCCTGCACAGTTGGATGGGTAAAAAATTGGCTGATGGGGCGCACCCAGAGAGTAGTGGTGGACGGGTTGTACTCAACCTGGCGAGATGTGAGCAGTGGGGTACCCCAGGGCTCGGTCGTTGGGCCCACACTGTTTAACATCTTCATCAGCGACTTGGACAAGGGG
>NW_005842818.1:0-4112 GCF_000455745.1 Alligator sinensis | reverse complement strand
CCCTACGAGGAGAGACTGAAGGACCTGAACCTGTTCAGCCTCAGCAAGAGGAGGCTGAGGGGGGACCTGGTGGCTGCCTACAAGTTCACTGGGGGGATCAACAGCAAATAGGCAGAGCTCTTTTCTCCCCAGCACCACCTGGGGTGACGAGGAACAATGGTCATAAGCTGATGGAGAATAGGTTTAGGTTGGAGATCAGAAAGCAATATTTTATGTTTAGGGTGGCCAAGATCTGGAACCAACTTCCCAGGGAGGTGGTCCTCGCCCCTACCTTGGGCAAATTCAAGAGGAGGTTGGACGATCACCTGTCTGGGGTCTTGTGACCCCAGCATTCATTCCTGCCTGTGGCAGGGGGTCAGGCTAGATGATCTGTTCAGGCCCCTCCTGACCCTAGCTACTATGAAACTATGAAACTATGTTCATTAACATCAGTAGTGCACGAGTGATGTAGCTGCGTTGGTCCAGCAATTAAGTGAGAGGCAAGGATTTCATAGGTGGGTATCTTCTAGTTGGTCAAATAAAGGATTCAGCTGGGACTACATAGCTGGTCCAATAAAAGATATCACCCTATGAAATCTTTGCCTTTCGCTTGATTAGCATAGGTCACAGAGTAGATCAAAACAGGTTGAAGCTTGGTGCCTGTTCTCCTATTCTCTCTGTCTTCCAACCTATCATGTAACCACTAGCAAAACTGTCTCCCCCAGGATCTTGGGTAATGCTGTTTATACCTCCCTGTCTCCGCTGGAAATTCCTTGACTGTCAAATCACAGTCACAAGTCCCTTTTTCCCTAGCTTACCTCCGTTGGCTATCTAGCTCAT
The DNA here is from genome assembly GCF_000455745.1 of Alligator sinensis. Classification (NCBI taxonomy): domain Eukaryota; kingdom Metazoa; phylum Chordata; order Crocodylia; family Alligatoridae; genus Alligator; species Alligator sinensis. The sequence continues at coordinate 3,293 of NW_005842818.1, read as the reverse complement.
TCTGCATGGGACCCTGATTCTGTCCGGGACCGAGGAAACCTCCCAACTCCGTGTTGCCAGCAGATTTCCCCGGGACGCTACTCCTATTTGAACCGAGGAGGTTAATGACTATCTCAATGCAAGATCTGCTCTCTGCTGCACTCCATCAGTAACCTCCCTTGGCCTGAGATTGCCCCTCTCCAACATAGGGACTTGAGCCTCCACTTGACCATTCCTCTATTACCCCCATCTTTCCCACTTTGCCTAATCATTTCTCACGTGGCCCTGTACCAAATGCTTTGCTAAGGGCCAGGCAGATGAGATCAGCTGCATTTCTGTCGTCTAAACAAATCGGCCTTCTTGTCAGCAAACGCTCATAGATCACCTCGACACAACTGACCTCTGGTTTCTCATGCTGCATTTTATCCCTTGCTCCATTAATCCCCAAGCTTTTATATTAAAATTTAGTCTCCTCCTGCTTGGATTAACCATCTGTTTCAGACAGCTGTGTTCGTAATGACACAAGCACAGTATTACACCCATTCCTCTTCCTCTTTTCTGAGACATGGTTTGGATGTGATGAGCTCAGGTTCATAAAAGCTTATGCCAGGGTACTCAACCCAGCCCCTGGAGCCGTGACATCTGACCCGTGGGGCTTCCCTTGAGTCTGAAAATTTGGCGGTGTCAGTGTTACATAGCACTCTGCCACTGCCAAAATTACGTACCTGTGGGGAGCCCTGTGGGGTGGATAATGTGGCCCAGCCTGCATGACTGACGCAGCACAGGGCTGGATCCAGGCATGGGGCCTGATCCATATACGGGGCTGACTAGCATGGGACCCAATACATATACACGGGGCCTATGGGTGGATCCAGGAGTTTGAAAAGGGGGGTGCAGATAGTGTGGCATATCACTTTATATAGCACAACACGTCTTTTTTCCCATGTAAAAAGAAACTAGAAGCCTTGCTAACATGCTGGGGAGGGGGCAGCAGTATATTACTCCGTTTAAGATGAAAGCCAAAACAAATATAACTATTGAAATGTGCACTCAGTTGCTAGATTACATATATAGTTATAAAAAAACACAACAAATGAGGCCAAAAGTAGTCAAAGGATCTTGTATCGTTAGTCCTGCCACTGTTATAGTGAAATGGGCATCTCTTATTCCGATTCTTAATGCTGAATCTAGCCTCCTTGAGTAGCATGACGCTGCCTCCAGCGCTTTGCTGCCAGTCATTTGAGTGAATAGGACCACACCTGAGTAAGATTTGTAGCTAGAGCTAAATCCAGTCTGCAGGGCCGTGAAAGAGAAGAGACATTCCCTAAACGGGCTAACGGACAGCAAGGTTGCAGAAGAAAGGATAGTTTGAACCATGAAAAATCAAGACCAGGGTAGAAGGTTGTTAAGACCTGAGCTACGGAGGGCGAATAGCAGGATAATGAACCGTGACGTCAATTGGCTCCCTCAGCACTGCCTGAATAGAAATGCTGCTGCCTCTTCCATGCAGCTAGATCTAAAGTTTGGGGGGAGCAAAAATCAAAGGGGGTGCAACTGAACCACTGCCTCGCTCCCCCCAGATCCACCCTTGGCAGGGCTGGGCCTGATCCAGGCACGTGGGGCTTGAGCAAAACATGGGATTCGGCTCACTGTCTGGCTGCAAGCAGCTTGTCCAGCTCATGTTGGGTACCGCTGGGGTAGGCAACCCCCGGCACACGTGCCAAAGCGTGGCAGGAAAATGCATCTTGCTTGGTATGTGCATCTTGGAGGAGCTGGGGCCGTGCTGCCACAACAAGGATCAGGCCCCTCACGGCTCCCCTGCCATCTGCCCGTGGCACACCAACATCTTACGAGGCGAGGTTACAGGTGTTTTTGGCACTCTGCCCCAAAACCTTGCCGACCCCTGCTATACATCTTACCATCACAGAGATGCAGGGCAGGAAGGGACTTCCAGACGTCACCTCGTCCAGCCCCCTGCCCGCGGCAGGATCAGCGCTGTGCAAACCGTCCTGTACAAACCCATCCTCGAAACCACCATCAACCCTGACGCAATGCCAGGCATCACACCCGAGCCTGCCCCAGGCAAAGCAGGGGAACCACGGCAGCCAACATCCTGCTTCTGTAAAATAGGATGTGGTGAACCCTGATGCACCACCAGACCTCACGCCCCAGCCTGCCCCAGCTGGGGGACCACAGCAGAGCAACATCCTTCTATAAAACAGGATATGGTGAATCCTGATGCAACACCGAACCTCACGCACGAGCTTGCCACGGGTAACACCGGCACAGCCCTGCTTCTGTAAAAGGCTGTAAATATCCACTCAAGAGATCCCAGAAGGCAACCCCGCCCCGGTCTATACCAGCCTGACCAGGGAGTAATGTCCCTTCCTGAACCCAGACAGGACGATGGGTCTGGATGTTTGATTCAATTGGTCTCTATACGGTGCCAATCTCCCCTGCCTTCTGCGCGGTCAGCCCCATTCGGAGAGAACTACCCGCCCTGGGGATATCGCCCCTTCTGCTGGCACTTGCCACCGGGGTGGATCTTGCCCCTGGGGGCAGCTGCTTTGACTCATCCATAGCCCACCATTGACGGGACCTCAGCCCCCAACACAGGGCACGGGGCAACAGCAGGATCTTAGCAGCTGCCCTTAGCATCCAGAGTCCAGGGGGCCTGGGCACACCCCGGAGGGAAGGGGCATCTGTCGGTACTGGGCACGGGTCTCCTAGACCGTCAATGCCAGGGAGACAAGCACAGAGCCTGGGGTGGAAACCTAGTCAGACCCCGTTCTCTCCCATTTCCAGCATCCGTCGTGACTCAGGATTTCCCATTTAAAGCACCCCCTATGCCTGCTAGGTCCGACTGGCGCCTCCAGCATCCCATCCTGGAGGATCATAGCCATGACAGCAAGATCCTTCCACCTGCCTTCGCGCTCTGCCGGCTCCCAGGTGCCAGGAAGAAAGCCAAAAAGCCGGGAAGAAGGAGGAGGAAGGAGACAGCCACCGAGCTCTTCCCTTTCCTACCCCACCAGCGGCTCAGGCCCAGCCCTGAGCTTGCAGTCACTTCTTGCAAGGAGCGGTGGAGCAATCTGCTGACCCAAGGGATTTAGGAGACCTGCCTGCTGAAAGGAGGTCTGCCAGGGCTGAAAGGAGCAATCCCAAGGGAGTTGCCAGTCTTGGGGGGGGGGGTTGTTGTGTGTCCCCCTTTGCATTTCCAGCGTGTCCCAGCTGGGAGCGGAGCCCTTAGCCCGCCCCGGCGCTGCAGCGCGGAGCCGGGAGCGCTCCTTACCTTGCGGGCTGGGCCAGGCGGAGCC
>NW_005842817.1:671497-689758 GCF_000455745.1 Alligator sinensis | reverse complement strand
CCAGGGGGCTGTGGGTGGGGAGTGAGTGGCAGCAGCAGGTCCAGGGGGCTGTGAGGTGGGGAGGAATGAGAGGAAAGAGCAGGGCAAGGGGGCTGTGGTTTGGGAATGATGGGCCTGGACCTGCATTCTGTGAGAAAAGGGGGCAGGGAGAGCTCTGATTTTCCATGATAAAAACACCCAAAATCAAATACCAAAATGTATAGGTATTATTTAGAATGTATTTTATTATAGTGATTGAGGCACAAGTAAGCTTCCAAATTGCTTTAAAATTGTAAATATATCAATAAAACATTGTATTCAATTGATTCTTAGGTATGTATAATGATGTTACATTTTAATTGTGGATTTTGGGGGTTTTATCAGAGAATTTGCAATTTTTTCATCAGAGAAAACCAGGATCCCTGTTTATGACACACTATAATCTGCCCAACATCTGACTCCCCAGGTACCTGGCGTCTCCCCCTTCCCCATAACCCCAGCCCATACCTCCAATTTCATCCTGGAAAAAAAGCTCAGTAGGGAGATGTTCTTCCTCTGCTGGCTGGTGATACAGTGAGTACTGCCTCCAGCTCTGAGAGTGGGGCATTATATGGTTTTAAAAAAAAATTAAAAGGGAAATAGGTGCCGACGGAGTGTGGAGGGTTGCACTCACTCTTTCTACACCTGGAGCTTGGGGAACCCCAGCAGTGGGAGCTTCACTTTGAGGAACACCAGCTGCTCCACCAAACCAGGATCCAAGGAGGTGGAGTAGGGTGTCACTACATTACCAGCAATGCAGAACACCCTCTTGCTTGTAACACTGGTCAGTGGACAGGACAGGTGTTCCCAGGCAACCATGGCCAGCCCCAGCCACATCTGGCTGTGGGTTGCCCAGTAGGCCAAGGGGTCGCAGAGCAGTGGTTCCACATTCATGGTGAGATAGTTAGCCATCGAGGCCTCTGTGCTACCTGCCCAATGCTGGGGTCTGGTGCCTCTGGACCCCAACATGGAAGCCATGCCTTTGGCCCACATTGGCAGCACCTATAGTGAAGGAGACTGGCTGGTGAATGGAGTGCTAGTATGGGAGAATGGATCCCCCTCTTCCACGCCCCCCCTCCTCTGCCCTTCTGCCTCTCTGCCTTTGTTCAAAGTTGACATTATGGATGGCCTTGACCATATTGGCCCCATTGTCAGTGATGAAGAACCTGCGGGTGAGCTCACCCTGTCCAACGAGCCACCCCTGCACCAAGCAGTTCATGGCCCCATGATCTCCGTTGCCGTGTGGGACTCATCCATCATCTCTGTGTGGTGGAGAGCCCACTGTCAGCCTGACTGATCACACCAGTGCCCTGTGAGGGAGAGGTAGGCGTGATCTCCACCTCAGCTGCTCCACTGGAGGTCAGGTGTAAAGGCCATCTGCAGACCTGCCTTGTGCAGCTCTTACCTCATGTACTCCCTGCATGCTCTGTTTTACATCAAGGCATGGCAGGAAAATGGGGGTGGGCAGTTGGCCCAGAAACAGGTGGGCAGGCAGAGATCTAACTGGCACAGGGAAGGCCCCCTGTTACAGGCTACCACCCCTGCTGTTTTTCCTGCTAGTTTCATCCTGCTTTGCCTTAACACACACAGGTGACATGAGTTTTGCTTTGACCAGTTTGAGGTGCCGTTTTACAAAACTCCCTACACCTATCTGGTTGAAACTTGGCAAAATGCATGCCCTCAGAAGGGGCTATTGTCCCTGTAATTTCCATCCAAATCAAGCAGGAAATGACAAAGTTATATGAATTTCAGTGATTCCACATTATAGCCTATGGCTGTAACACACACAGGTGACATGAGTTTTGCTTTGACCAGTTTGAGGTGCCGTTTTACAAAACTCCCTACACCTATCTGGTTGAAACTTGGCAAAATGCATGCCCTCAGAAGGGGCTATTGTCCCTGTAATTTCCATCCAAATCAAGCAGGAAATGACAAAGTTATATGAATTTCAGTGATTCCACATTATAGCCTATGGCTGAATCACTGAAACAATATCAAAACTCAAAACCAGATTCACCTGAATTGAAATGGAACAGTGATCTGAAACACCAAAATGAATCAGTGTCCTCAGAAATGGCCAAATCCAAAACCAAAACGGAAGACAGCCATTTCACGTAGCTCTGCTGGACATTTGCTGACAGTGACTGTGTGATAACTTGCAGATGGAAGACAAAAAAGGAGAATGTAGAAAAGAGAAATCTGTACTAATTGGGGTGGATCCAAAGGGGGTGCAGTAGTGTGCTCATGCCCCACTTCCACGGTGCTCTCACACACCCCCATCCCCACCCTGCTGCCCTCCCCAGGGCCTCTGTGGCCCAGCGGGCAGGACCTAGTGTGACAGGGCAGAGCGGGACTGGGTGGGGAACCTCCTTGCTGCTGTGAGACCTACCCTGGCAAGGCACCCCCTGCCTGCCTGGCAGGAGCAAGGGGCAAAAACCTGTGCTGCTATCTCTGCTGCTCCTGGACACACAGGGGATGCCTCACCAGTGTGCTGGGGAACGGTCTGTCAGTGGGTGAGGGGTGCTGGAAGGAGAAGATGCAAGCCATCCCTGCGGTGCTGCTCACATCACTCACAGCCTCCTTTTGGATAGCCTAGATCCACCCATGTATACCCATGTATACTAAAACCGATTTTAACAGCCAGATTACTCACCTGCTTGGTTATGTCACTCAAACTGGCTCCCAAAAGATGGCTGTAGCAGAAACAATGCCAATGAAAGATCAGCATTGAAAGACTCAAGAACCCAATCAAGCGAGATCTCTTTCACCAGTGCCTCAAAGGAAAACTGGTGAATTCCAAGTGACAACAATGGGAGAATGTCAGCAGGACTTGGGGTGCCTTCAAATCCACTGTCCTCAGTGCCTGTGAAGAGATACTTGGATTTGCTGCCAGGAAACATCAAGAGTGGTTTGATGAGAATGACCAGGAGATCCAAGAGTTGATCAACTGCAAGTGTAAGGCCTTTTGTCAAGTGTGAAGCAAGTGTGAGACCTCCCCCTCTATGCAACACTGGTCAGGCCGCAGTTGGAGTACTGCATCTGCACTTCAGAAGGGATGTGGACAGCACTGAAAGGGTCCAGAAGAGGGCCACTTGCATGATCAGGGGGCAGCAGGGCAGGCCCTGCAAGAAGAGGCTACAAGACCTGAACCTGTTCAGCCTCCACAAGAGAAGGCTGAGAGGGGATCTGGTGGCTGTCTATAAACTGGCCAAGAGAGACCAGCAGGCAATGGGAGAGTCCCTGTTCCCCCGAGCACTACTGGGAGTAACAAGGAATAACAGCCATAAGTTGATGGAGAGTAGATTCAGGCTAGATATCAGGAGGCACTACTTCACAGTCAGGGTGGCTAGGATCTGGAACCAACTTCCAAGGGAAGTGGTGCTCCCTCCTACCCTGGGGGTCTTTAAAAGGAGGCTAGATAGAACCTAGCTGGGGTTGTTTGACCCCAGTACTCTTTCCTGCCCATGGCAAGGGGTTGGACTTGATGATCTGCTCAGGTCACTTCCGACCCCACCAACTATGAAACTGAAACTATGTGTTTGGCAGAATGACATCAATTCCCAGGAAAAGAAACTGAATTATAAACAAGCCAAGGCAAAGGTACAAAGGAGGACCTACAATATGAAAAACAGATGGTGGAAAGATAAGGTGAAAGAGATTCAACACCTCTCCAACGTCCATGATATGTGCTTTTTTCAGTGCCATCAAAGCCATCTACAGTCTGAGCACTAGGGGACCAACCGCCTTGAGACCCAAGGATGGAGTAGATCAAGGAAAGGGGAGCCATGAACACCTTTTGGAAGAAGCATTTTGAAGACCTTCTCAATAAAGACTCTGTCTCTGATGGGGTGTTGTGGGATAGAGTTGAGAGCACTCTCATGAACAACAATCTCAGAATTCCTTCAACCCTTGATGAGGCAAGGAAAGCCATCAAGAAGGTGAAGAATAACAAGCCATCTGGAGCTGATGGAATCCCTAATGAAAACTTCAGGCAGTGGGCACAGAAGCTTACGTCGCAGCTCCATGCCCTCATCTTAAGGATCTGGAATAAAGAGGAAACCCCGGATGAATTTAGGGATGCCATGATCATGACAATCTTCAAGAAGGGAGATGGGTCCAAATGTGGAAATTACAGAGGGATCACCTTGGTGCCCACCACAGGAAAGATCATTGCGTGAACTTTCAGAGGGATCACCTTGGTGCCCCACCACGGGAAAGATCATTACGTGAACTTTCCTAAACTGTCTCCTTCCATTTGCTGAAGCGCTCCTCCCAGAATCTCAGTGTAGGTTTAGGGCATCAAGAGGCACAACTGATATGATCTTCATTGCTCTCCAGCTTCATGAAAAATGCCAGGAACAACACAAACCTCTCTACATTGCCTTCTTTGACCTCACAAAAGCTTTTGACTGCATCAACCAAGAAACCCTGTACAGGACCCTTCTGAAGTACAGATGCCCCATGAAATTCATCACCATTCTCTGCCTGCTCCATGATGGTATGTGAGCACTGGCTTCCAGTAGCAGATCTATGATAGATCCCTTTGAGGTTAAGATGGGAATTTAGCAAGGTTTTGTCATCATTCCAACACTTGTCCATATTCCTTACTGTGATGCTACATCTGAGCACCAACAAGTTTCCAGTCAGAGTGGACCTAAACTACCAAATGGATGGTAAACTGTTTAATCTCAACCAACCCTGAGCCAAAATCAAGACCACGCTGACCTCAATCGTCAGTCTCCAGTATGCTGATGACGTTGTAGCATGTTCTCATCCAGAAGTAGACCTTCAGGTAATTGTCAACATCTTTACTGAGACATAAAAGAAAATGAGACTGACACTTAACATTCAGAAGACTAAGGTCCTCCATCAACAAGCTCTTAATAGGCAGCCTCCAGCCCTAGGAATTCAGAATTATGGTGAGACTCTGGAGAATGCTGAGTATTTTTTGTACCTTGGAAGCCATCTCTTGCAGAAGGCTGACATCGATGAAGAAATCCAACATTGCCTTAAAAATGCAAGTGCAACCTTGGGACCGCTGAGGAAATGGGTGTTCAAAGATCACAACATCAGATCTGAAACCAAGCACATGGTTTATCAAGCAGTCATGATCTCCACCTTATTGCATGGTGCTGCGACACGGACAACATACAGGAGACTCATCAAGTTGCTGGAGAAATACCATCAACTCTGCCTGCAGAAGTTCCTTCAAATCTAGTAGGAAGATAGACACATCTACATTAGTATCCTCTCACAAGTAAACACCATGAGCCTGGAGGTGACGATCATCCAACATCAACTTTGCTGGGCTGGCCACATCAACCAGATGTCCAATTCCATACTCCTGAAGCAAGTTTTATTCTCCCAGCTCAGTCAAGGTGTACACTCAAGAGGAGGGCAGAAAGTGCTTCAAAGATGTCCTCAAGGCCAACTTGAAAAAATGCAACATTGGCATCAACTTGTGGGAGACTATCACGCAGGACCACCCCAAATGGATGAAGTGTGCTACAAAAATCTCAGTACTTTGAAACCTTATGATGACAACAGGAGATTGAAAAATGGGAGCAGCAGAAACAGCATGTTGGAGACCAAATCAAGAATCCAGAGCAACCCACCCCACACAGTAGTGGTGGCCAGTCACGAAGCAGGGTTGTGGGGTGGAGGGGTTAGCAGCAGCTGCTCTCAGAGCAGTGGCGGCATGGGGTAGTGGATGGTGCTGGCAGCCACTGCGTGCACGCTTCCCCCCCACCCACTGCTCTGAGACTGGCCACTGCTACTCCCTGATGTAGTGTTTGGGTTTTTTTAAAAGACCCGGGCTTTAAAAAATTCTGGATTTTTGATATCCAGATTTATGAGGTTATACTGTACTTTTGGAGACATGTAGCTCAGACCTAAAAATCTAAGGAGTTTCCAAGGTGTAGTATCATCTCCTGTTGCAAAATGTTGCAGATTTTTATTGTGCCACATAGTTTTCAGGATCTTGTAAAATCCAATAACGTCTTATCTAACTGATAAATTGCAAGTGCTAGTAATAATAGTACCCACTAAATTCTTGGTCAAGTTCAAGATGATCAATATATTTGAGCAATTATTCTAATGAAGTTTCACGCTCAGATAATTGCCTTGAAAATGTTAATATAATTAGATCAGTGACATTTTTTCCTAAAGAGAAATGAGGCACAAGTTGTAAAGGGGGGGGGGGGGGGGGTTATAAAGATATCAGCTAAAACTTTCCAGCACATTTTAGTCTGAATTGGATGGCTGTGTAGCAATAAGAGCATAAAATGTGAGATGACACACCAAGCATTTTAGACACACACATTGAACCAGTCTTTGTTCTTTCCACTCAAGAGTTTCAGTCATATAAACAGAGAAACGCACTTCGATCACCTTCCATTCAGCAACAGTAATGAATCATCAAAGGAAACTGTTTTTGAACATCTGGTAAGCTGATAATAAATATTAAATGAATATTCATGACTTTGTGAATAAACATTACCAGAAATCAGGATCATTTGACAAACATTCCAGATATGAAAAGGCAAAATTCATAATGAATATTTGAAAGTAACTGTTATATTAAAGAACTTAGATTTCAAATCTGACCTTTGAAAATGTGCATCTCAGGAAAGGCAAGGATTTGGGCCAATAAAAGATATCACCCACAAAATCCCTGTATCTCACATATTTCCTGGACTATCGCAGCTACAACATCACTCTAACACTACTACAGTAAAGCAAATTATTGCATTGGGGAACGTTAACTACACTCTAGTGGCTATTGAAAAGTGAGACCTTGCAAATATCATGGTGAGTATCTCTGGCCATGATCTGCCCCCTGGTGCTGCCCTTCTGCCACTGGGAGCGCTTGCTCAAGCGGGGTCGCAGGCTGCGCCACACTCAGGCTGGTGTCCCTGACTGGCCTGGGTAGGTGCTGCCATCAGGCCTGCGGATGTGGGGGGAGGATCTGTGGGCCTGATCTAGCCCATGGACTAGCTCCATGCCATTGATTTTGGCACCCTTGTTCTAGAAACTTTGCTTAAGTTAATCATTTTATAAAGTTGACCAATACTTTGACTGGTCCCGGTTTTACCATCAGCCGATGTCTGGCATAGCAAAAGGAAGTTCAAACAGTAACAGAAATTATATTCTGTTTAATGATAATGGCAACAAGAGCCATATGTGAGAGTAATCAGGGCTCATGGACAGAGGTGGTATCTTTTATTAGACTAACAAGATTTTTGCAAAAAAAAATAATCTTTAATTTTTTTGCAAAAATCTTGTTGGTCTAATAAAAGGTATCACCTCTGTCCATGAGCCCTGATTGCTTTTTCCTCTAGACCAATACAGCTACAAACTGGATACCTGATCCGTGAGAGTAACACTCATCTTTAAAAATTTTACAAAATAGGGAATTGCACTCACATGTTCAATCCCCGACATCTGGAGAGTCCATCTGACCTGTCATGGTGAGCATGAATTATTAGCTAGAGCAGAGACAGCACAGAGACATGAAATAACATAGCTCCTTTTTTAATCTAGATTTTATATGATTTCCAAAGAACACGCTTACCACAAGCAATGCGTTTCAAAGCAGGTGTTTCTTACCTTTCCATGTGCAACCGATTTCCTGAGAACAGTACATATCCCCCTGTGCCCTGCTCTGAAGCTGATGTGCAGCTAACATGGCGATAAGTTTTAATGATTTTGGATTATTCATAGATTCTTAATTCTTCTCCAGAACATGTAGTCTGATCTAACGAAAGGGGTTATAGATTTAAGAATAAGCCCTAATAAAGCTCACACTGAAAACTTCGCATCTCCATTTAACAGCAATGGTCAATGAACAGGTGATAAAGAAACATGGATTTTCTTTTAATTTCTGTTCCTTGAATATGTGATTTTTATTTTTTTTTAATTACTTTGGGACTTCTCACGGGAAGATGGTTTTGGCTACTGAAGTGGAGTGGGAACTACCTCATAAAAGGAAACCTCAGAAGTCACTCTATACATTCCTTCAGGGTCAGTACTAACACTGTGATGAGAGGGAAAAAAACCCAAACTATTGTGGTCAAATAACAACTTCCATTACATTTGCACCTTCAATGCCTGTTCAGTCAAGAACAAGAATGTGTGAATGTGCCAAGCATATTGACATTCATTTATAAAAAGTGCTTTATCAAAGTCACATAAGTAGTCAAAAACTTTTAATTGGGTGGCGAGAGACACCTTAAAGGATAGAGAGAAGGTGGTAAATCATAAGATTCCAGCGATACAGAGAAACATTTTACAGACAACATTTTAAAATCACACATGGGGACTGTTATGACTTCTGAGAGCCTGGCATCCCTATATAATTATGTATATTGATACAGAGATGAGAGTTCTTCAATTTTATGGAAAGCAAAGGCACGTAGGGAACTATTACATTTTGGTAGGTAGGTTGCGGGGGCCGTACGGGTCCCTGCTCTATTGGAATTCAGGTATTACTTGATTGCCAAATAGAGAAGTCTGGGTTATGGATAATAATGGACACTGATTTCTGCAATGTATAATTCATGCAAAGTAGCTATGGAACTATATTATTGATGAATGCAAGACACTTTACAGAGAAACCACCATCCTGACTAGAGTGATAACCCAACATACATGGTGCGAGAAGATCAGACAAATAGCTGGCTTGTTTCTGACCTCTTGAGATGTTACAAGATTCCTGAGAATATTAGTAATGTGCTTTATGAAAATAAAAGTTTAAAGCCAGGAGGGGGAAGTAGGGATGACCTGAATAAAAGAGTCTGTTACTCTTCGGGGTCCTCCTGTAAATGGTTGTTTGGGGGTGACCCATAATGTACTTTCGTCCTTCGCAGGCAAAGATGACTGCATCCAGCGGGGGATGGGAGGGAAGAAGAGAGAAAAAAAGTGGGAAATAAAAAGGGAAGGAGAAAAGAGAAAAGGAGAAAAAAGGGAAAGGGAAGAGAACGAAGGCGGGGAGAATGACCCATAAAAGACATAGTAAATAGGAAGCTGCATATGTATTCTGTACTGCAATATGCCTTCCTGATTTGGACTAAAATATACCTAAAATAGTACTTCCCATATAATGAAATTATCTTCTCTTTCTCACTGTTAATTAAAGCAGGACTCGAACAGATCAGCCAAATTCAACTCCTAAATTCTCTATAGCTACCTATGCTGTCCTAGTGAACTGTAAATGTAGCCCCTAAAGAGAGTAGTGTGTTTGTGAGATATCCTTTCTTGTCAGTCCAAGCTACAGCTGACCTTGTTGCCCATCTTCTGGTTGGTTCTCAAAGGCTGATCTTCTGTTCGAGGAGATGCGAGTAAAGTCTGGGTATGACTTGTTTATTTGACATGATACACATCAATCATGGAACAACCCTGGCTAAGAAACCGTGTGGTCATTTGGTCATAATTAGATTTTTCAGAAAACTTTTAGTCCTGCACCAGAAGAGCGTTTTCTTTCCAAAGTAAAAGCTTGGTCACACAATATGAGAATGACATCTGACAAAAACCTCTGATGACTTTAAGAGTCGTAGAAATCAGTCCTTGCCTTTCTTTGTTACAGAATACATACACCAAAATCCCCTCCCTGGCAACACTTCCATTGAACGGCCCCAAATGAGATTTTAACAAGGTCTAAGCGTGGTATATGGGATGCACCTTTAAGGGCCGTTCGGTGGAACAGTCCAGCTTTCCCCCTGAGGTCCTTTGGTGGGTTGGTTGGTGGATGGTTCTCCCTGCAAGCATGTGTGTTGTTGAATCCTGTTCCCCAATGAAGACGAAACTATTTATCATCCCACCCGTCTCTGCTGAATGGTGACTCGAGGACAGAATCCCAAAGGGATGGAGGTCTGAGTGAGTGCCCCATCCCTGAACCCAAGGGCACAGTGTTAACATGATATGGTGTCAGAAGTGACCTGTCTCTCCAAGGAGTTACCAGCAGCCTCATTAAGGAGGTTACAGCTTTCATTCAAAAAAAAAAAAATGGAGCATTTCAAACCTCCACCAGCATTGCCTTTCGCTGGAAATCTTGGGGAGAATTGGAGGAGATGGGAACAGAAACTTTGATTGTACCTTGCAGTCACAAAGGCCAAGCAAGAGGCAGAGGATTATAAAATTGCAGTCATGCTTCACTGCATGGGGGATAAAGCCCTAGGAGTTTACAGCAGCGTGCAAGGGGTGTTTGCAGACCCTAATAGCAAAACCCTTCCAGAGGTGCTTGCATCATTCAAGAGCTACTGTGATCCCAGAAAAAACCCTGTTTTTGAAAGGTATCAGTTTGAGGCTATCGGCATAGATGATTTTGTTACAGAGCTCAGAAGTAGAGCACAGGATTGTGAATTTGGACCTGCTGAGGACGTTATGCTGAGGAACAAATTGTCTTCAGCATAACTGACAGCAAACTCAAGAAAAGGCTTCTGGAAAACCCTTCTTTCCCCCTAGCACAGGCTGTAGATATCTGCAGGGCAAAGGCTCTCAAGTGCCCAGGCGCAAGTTGTGTCTGCAGAAGCAAACCTGCATACAGCTGAGCAACAGCAACACGGCCAGAGCACTTTGCAAAAGCAAAGTAACTCCCCAATGAAGTTTGCTCCACAGGAGGGCCATCAAGCTGCAAAAGGCAAAGTTTGCGAAAGGTGTGGAAGCACACACAAGCCTAGATCCTGCCCAGCTTTTGGAGAAACTTGTTACAAATGCTCTGGAGGGAACCTCTTTGCAAAAATGTGCAAATCAAAGGGAGAGGCTCCAAAGTCTGCAAAAGGAGTCAGTACTCTGTATATGGGAGCAATGTCTGCAAAGCAGCACTCACGGCCCTTTGATAACCAGAATGCCTGGTATAGCACAGTGATGACCGCTGGCTTGCCAGTTGATTTTAACTTGGATACTGGAGTAGCAGCAAACACTATTCCATAGATTCATAGATTGTAAGGGGCTTGGAGGGACCTTGTAGATCGTCGGGTCCAGTCCCCCTGCACTAGGCAGGAAAAGACAAGTGGGGGCAAGTGACCTCAGCGAGGTGACTGTCCAGTCTTGAAGATTTCCAGGGCAGGTGACTGCACCACCTCTGGAGGGAGTTTATTCCATAGTATGGGCACGCTGTGAAGGAGTTTTTCCTGGAATTGAGCCTGAAGCGGCCTTCCAGGAGCTTGTAGTCATTGGTCTTGGTCTTCCCCAGGGGTGCCCAGGTGAACAGCTGTTCACTGAGTTCTTGATGTACTCCCCTGATGTAGTGATTTGCTGCTACCAAGTCCCCTCTCAGCCTTCTCTTCTGTAGGCTGAAGAGGCCCAAGTCCCCCTGCCTCCCCTTGTATGGCTTGTCTTGCATGTCCCTGATCATACGGGTGACTCTTCTCTGGACTCTCTCAAGTTTTTCCATGTCCTTGTTGAAGTGTGGCACCCAGAACTGGACACAGTACTCCAGCTGCGGTCTCACCAGTGCTGAGTACAGTAGGAGTATCACTTCCATAGTTTTGCATGAGATGCAGCGGGTAATGCATGCTGGCATGTTGTTTGTCGTGCTGGCCACAGCGTCGCACTGCCGGTTCATGTTCATGCGATGCTCGATCACTACCCCCAGGTCCCTTTCAGCTATGGTCAAAGTCAAATTGTTGCCACTGAGCCTGTAGGTATGTTGGGGATGGTTTGCCCCCAGATGGAGCACCTTATACTTCTGAGTGTTAAACTTCATCTGGTTCCAGTCTGCCCAGCTCTCCAGCCTGTCGTCTGGCATGACCATGCTTCCCCAAAACTTGGTGTCATCCACAAACTTGGCCAGCAAGCTTTTCACCCCCACATCCACATCATTGATAAAGATGTTGAAAACCACCAGTACAAGCATGGACCCCTGAGGGCGGCCCCCGAGGGCCCCCCCTTGGCCACTTCTCGCCAGGACGAGACAGATCCATTCATGAGAACTGTCTGGGTGCTACCCAGTTTTCCACCCACTGAACTGTTGAGCAGTTAAGCCCACAAAGTTCCAGTTTTTCCACAAGGATATTGTGGGATACTAGATCAAAGTCTTTTGGAGGTCTAGGTATATAATGTTGACCTCTCCCGTGTCCAGTTGGCGAGAGACCTGTTAGTAGAAGATGAGACTGGTAAGACCAGACCTACCCACGATGAAGCCATGCTGGCTGTTGTCCAGAATCTACCCTCAACGAGCATATCACACACAGATTCTTTAATGAGTTTTTCCAGAATTTTCCCTGGGATGGAGGCTAGGCTGACTGGCATATAGTTGCCCTCCCTCTTCCCCTTCTTGAAGCTGGGCACAATGTTGGCCCTCTTCCAATCCTCAGGGATCTCCCTTGAGTGCCACGATTTCTGAAAGTTTTCCCAGGGGTCCTGTAATGATCTCAGCCAACTCCATCAGCACTCTCGGGTGGAGTCCATCCAATCCTGCTGACTTATAAATGTCTAGCTTTTCTAATTGGTATTGCACGAACTCAGCATCCACAGTGTGAAAGCTATCATTCCCACCATGCCCCCTGTGATCCTTATCTCACTTGTCTTTCCCTTTGGTCCAGCGAAATACCGAGGCAAAGTGGGCATTCAGGAGTTCAATTTTGTCCTGAGTGTCCATTACCAGCTGTCCTGAGATGTTAAGCAAGTGCCCCACACTTCCATTTGTTTTCCTTCTGCTCCCTACATAGCTAAGGAAGGACTTCTTATTGTCCTTGACTCCCTTGGCAAACTTAAACTCAGTCACTGCCTTAGCTTGCCTAATACCACTGTTGTATAGTCCTCCTTGAGGACTATCCCTACCTTCCACTGTGTGCACGCCTCTTTTTTTCTTTTTCAAGAGGACCGCGATGTCCCTAGTGAGCCAGGAGGGCTTGCCAGCCCTTCTGCTACCTTTCCTCTTCATGGGAATGGTTTTCTTTTGTGCTTTGAGGATTGTATCCTTGAGGAACGACCACTCCCAGTGCACCCCATTCACCTTCCATTCCTGGTCCCACAGTAGATGTAGCAAAGGCTTTGCAAGGAAAAGTATGCAAGACTCAAACTCATGTTACATTAGTTGCATTTGGCAGTGCATGCATCAAACCAAAAGGTGCAATCATTGGACACTGCAAATCTGGTGCTAATGAATCCAATTTAACTTTTTATATAACAGACAATGGTGACCCACCAATACTTGGTAGGGTGGCATGCACTACCTTAAGACCTTATTAGAAGAGTCCATAGAATTGCCCTAACAGTACCTACAACCAAAGGCAAAGACATGTTAGTGGCTGACATGCTTTCTAGAGCTACTTCTCCCCCCTGAATCTGATCTTTTCCACCCAGAAAAGGTAGCTCATGGTCTGACAAACAGAGCCACTCAGTGACCAGTTACTCCAGCAGTTACAGGAGCACATGAAGGCTGACAAGGAACTACAAGCCCTTAGAGCCCAGCATCATAATGGATGGCCAAGCAGGCAAAAACAAGTTAAACCTGAACTAAAGCCTTACTGGCCAAAAATTATCATTCCACATGGTGTGAGGACCCACATGTTGACATTGCTTCACTTGCCCCATCAAGGCATACAAAGCTTGAAAGCGCAAGCTCAACAAATCATGTATCAGCCTGAAATGAATGCCCACATCGAGCAATGGATGGCAAATTGCACACCAGTTCTCAAAAAGAGCCCATGATCTCACATGAGATAACAGACCTGCCTTGGCTAAAACTGACAGTGGACATTTTTTACCTAAGGGGACAGTCTTATTTGATAATAGTCGACTATTACTCTAAGTACCCTGAAGATTTGCACCTGTCAGACAAGACAGCCAGCATGGTAATAGCCAAAATGAAGTCTGTATTTGCTTGCCATGGCATACCTAAAGAAATTGTTTGTGATCACATGCCATTTGCAAGTCATATGATGAAACAATTTGCACTTGACTGGGGCATAACCATCACCCACTCTAGTCCAGCTTATCCATAATCCAATTGTCAAGCTGAACGCATGGTTCAAACCATCAAATCAATGTTTAAGAAGACTTTGCAGGACAGCTCAGATCTATATCTGGCTTTACTCAATCTGTGGAACACGCCCATTACCAGCCTTGAGTATGCTCCAGCGCAGGTTCTGTTGGGGAGATTTTTGCACAGCACCCTCCCTGCTACAACAGCGGTGCTAACACCTAGACTACCGTCGAACGCCTCCCACAAGTTGCGGAAACTTCAAAGGTGCCAGAAGACGCACTATGACCATACGGTTGCATTATTGCCATCTCTATGACAGAGGGAAAAAGTAAGGATGCAAACAAGTACAGGCTGGATACCAGCATCCATTATGGCAAAAAGGGAGGAACCATGTTCCTATGTGGTAAAGACCCCCAGCGGTGATGTCTACAGGAGAAACAGAAGACACTTAAGGAAAGATTACTCATCAGTACCAGCAGAACAAGTTGATGCACGTCAAGAGACGGCAGCAGAACAAGCATCAGAAGTAAAACCGGACCACCAACAGCAAGAGTTTTGTTACATTTCAGAGGATCCATCAGTACCTACAGAGACACCCAATGACACCATGCAAACTAAAAGTGGACATGTGGTGAAGTTGCCTGTGAAAAGTACAAGGACTATGTAATGGGATAGCAGTAAAGGCTGGACCCAATCGGTGAGCCAAGTGCTAGCAACCTCTGGCTCCATGATCCCGAAACGTTCTGAGTTAAAGTAGCTACTGATGAACATTCAACTATTTAAGAGGAGGATCCCAGAGTAAAGAAGGGGGATATGGTTTATGGGATGCACCTTTAAGAGGCCTGTGGTGGAAAAATCCAGCTTTCCCCCTGAGGCCTGTGGGTGGAGATGGATGGTGTGTGGTTCTCCCTGCAAGCAGTAAGTGTGTGTGTTGTTGAATCCTGTTTCCCAATAAAGATGAAGCTGTTTATTACCCCAATGGTCTCTGCTGAATGCTGACTTGAGGACAAAACCCCAAAGGTGCAGAGGTCTGAGTGAGTACCCCATCTCTGGAAACCCAAAGGAGTTATATTAAGGAGAGAAGTGCAGTGAAATTATCTGAATGCCAACTACTGGGGAGTCAGATTATCAGAAAGTGTAATCCCAGCACTAACATAAACCTTCCTTATGGGATTAAGTAAGTGCTTGTTTAATTGCATGAACAGCCCCACCCAAGTTTGCTCAGAATTATGGAAATATCTTGGATATATTCCCCAGAATGGCAGATTTAACACTGCCATTAAACTAGTCATCCTTTAGGAAGGAGTTACATTTTTCTAGCATGGAGCTACCTCCTGAGAGCCCCAAATCTAGATACAGGCATTTAAAACCTTATGGTCTATTTTTTAGAAATGATGAAAACCCACAAATCTTAAGCTAATAAGCACATTTTAGTCCTCCATTTTTTAAACTCTTTGCAACTATTCTCTCTTGTCTTGGTCAAGTCAATTCAATGCCCCTGTTTCAGTTTCGCATCTGGGGAACTGGGCTCCAGATGTACCTGACATAGCTACGATAGGTACTACACTCCTGGTACTATAGGTACTAGGTGTATGAGGCAGGTGTATCTAGTTGTATCTTCTTGCTTTGTGTTGCTACAGCACCTTGCACAATGAGGTCATCACCCATGACTAGGAATCCAGGGTGTTACCAAAATACAAATTAATAATAGTGGGGATGAGGGATGGATCCAGGGGATGTGCAGTAGTACAGTTGCACCCCACATTCCTCAGTGTGCCTCACCTGCTAGCAGCTCCAGTCCCCAACACCAGGGTTTCCCATAGAGCCTAAGGTGTGGCTGTAGCCCTGGGCTGGTGTAGGACACCTGTAAGGACCAGTAGAGAGCAGGTGAGGAAAGGAGGCCCCATTGTGCTGCTGGCTTCAAGATTTCTTCAACCACCAGACCAGGAGGATGAGGTAGATGAGGATTTCTTCAGACAACTACCAGAAGTTTCCAGATCATATCACCTGCTTGTCACAGGGAACTTCAATTACCCTGACATATGCTGGGAGAGCAATACAGCAGTGCACAGGCAATCCAGGAAGTTTTTGGAGAACAGGGACAACTTGGCTTATTTCGTTTGCAGAAGAGGAGGCCGAGAGGGAATTTGATAGCAGACTTTAACTGTCTGAAGGGTGGTTCCAAAGAGGACGGAGCTAGACTGGGGTGGGCAAAATATGGTCCACAGGCTGGATCCGGCCTACATAGAGGCTTTGTCCAGCTCACGTCAGGTCACTTGGTCCCGCCTGGCCCAGGCACCATCCTGCTGTGACACATCCTGCCACCCCATGGACATGCAGCAGAGCTGGGGGCGGGGCTCCACAGCTGGACTGCCTTTCTAGGCAGCCCAGGCAGTGGCAGCTCTTTCCGGCTGCTGCTGGCCCTGGCCCCAGCCCCACAGTATTGGCAGGGACCCCCGCACAGCCCCAATCTGCCCTGTGCCTGCTGTGGACTCACCTGCTCACGCTGAACAGCTGCAGCAACAGCAGTGCTGGTGGGGCAGAAGTGCGCTTGGTGAGGGGGAAGAGTGGGCCCTCCCTCTTGCTGCTGCCCAGCGTTTCCTGCAGCAGCTGCCAGGAGCCCACGCTGGACTACCCTGCAGCTCCTCTGCACTGCCCTGTGGGGCAGCCTGGAGGCAACAGTGACAGCGGTGGAGCTGCAGGGCAGCCCAGCACAGGCTACCCACACCTGCTGCAGGAAGCACTGAGCAGTGGTGAGGGGGAGGGGCCGCTTTTCTCCTGCACCGAGCATACTTCTGCCCACCTGCAGCTGTTCAGTGTGAGCAAGCAAGCATGCAGCAGGCACAGGGCAAGTCAGGGCTGCATGTGGGTTCCTACCAGTACCATGGGATTGGGGCCAGAAGCACCGCCTGGGCTGCCTAGAGAAACAGCCCAGCACAGAGCCAGCCCAGCCTTGCAGCATGCCCACGTCTAGCTGATTTGCTCCTGCTGGGTCAGTCTGGAGTAGGCGTTGGGGAGGCACCGCAGAGGGTCAAGGGGGCGGGACTTCCAGTCCCAACATACGCAACTGGTACGGGGTGCATGAGGATGCACATGCCACCCCCCAATGGGGCTGGTGACCCCCGATGGCTGACACTGATGCTGTTGGTAGGGCCAGTGCCCCCCTGACAAGGCCACCACTGTTGGCAGCTTCCGCTGGTGCCCCCCCAGGTTCAGGAGGCACCAGTCACTCATGAGGCCCAAGATGATGACCAGGGGGCGAGGCACCTGTCAAGGGGCGGGGCTACCCTTGCGGCCCTCAACAACTCACCAAAACTCTTTAAGCAGCCCTCCAGCCAAAACAGTTGCCCTCCCCTGAGTTAGACTGTTCTCAATGGTGGCAGATGACAGAACAAGGAGCAATGGTCTCAAGTTGCAGCAATGGAGGTTTAGGTTGGATAGCAGGAAAAGCTCTCTCACTAGGAGGGTGGTGAAGCACTGGAATGGGTTACCCAGAAAGGTGGTGGAGTCTCCATCCTTGGAGGGTTTTAAGGCCTGGCTTGACAAAGCCCTGGCTGGGATGATCTAGTTGGGGCTGGGCCTTCTTTGAGGAGGGGGTTGGACTCGATGTGACCTCCTGAGGTCCCTTCCAAACCTCGTTTTCTATGATTCCGTGACTGCTTCTGCCCTGCTCCAGCTGGGGCACGGTGGTGCTGCAGGGAATGACTACATGGGGTGCCCGGCTTGGGTAGCAGCAGTGGGGGATACAAGTGATATGTGCTAAATTACTACTAGCAGCAGGAAAGCAATTGGCTGAAATCTTTTTGAGGATAAAGCATGGTAGTAGCTTATTCCATTTTTCTGATATGTTGGAAAAAAATGTGTACTACTGGCAATTTTTTCCTTTTAGTCATGTGTTTTTATCAAAAACAATTTATACAGAAGTCATATTATTCCTAGCTAGTGAAACTACTTTATGAGCAGAAGATGGCTTAACATTACTCAAATAAATAAATCATTGTTTCGAAGAACTGAAAATAACTAACATGGCTCAAGGACAGGTCTCATGATGAGGCAAAGAAAAATAAATGGTTGAAACTGGCTTCTTAGATTCTTTGGAGTAATCTCATGACTTCTACAATATGCTCTGTGCCTCCAGAGGGACCTTAGTGTTAATAGCTATGTTGTAAATGTCAATCATTTTAATTGTTTTATCTATCACCCTTTCGCATTTCCCATTAGAAACATTTATACTGCGTTTTCCTAGATTGACCATTATTTTGAATTCCAGTAAATGAAAACCAAAAAGAGAAGTGTGACGGTTACAAGAGCTAGAT
>NW_005842817.1:668742-671466 GCF_000455745.1 Alligator sinensis | reverse complement strand
AAGAGCGGATAGAATGCGGAAGGATGATGTTCTAAAATGGATCTAGCCTTCATTTTTTGTTCAGTTTGGGACCCTTGTTGGAGGGGGAGTTGCAGGACAGGTGCTTTGAATTATTTTTTTAATATCCCTTTTAATATTTGTTGAACTCCTTTACCCTTATTAGAAAAAAAAAAAAAACAAGCCAAAAAATTACCTTCTGGCATTAGAGACCCAGAAAATTTAGAATTCAGGGTTATGTGTAAAAGAAGCCAAACTTTTAAAAGTATGAAAACACAGTTAAGACACCTCAAGAATATTAATCCTCCTCCATGGTGATGCCACCTGGCACTCTTGCTTTCCTAATTCCTTTCATACCTATTGGCTGGGTGGCTCTATTTTTTTTGAATGGGGAAAATTTTTCTAAGGGCTATGAAAGAGAGAAACTCCAGTAAAATTATTTTGACTTCTTTATTCCAAGGAATATTAGACTCAGGCCTTTGGATGCTTAAGAAGAGTAGTGAGAACAGACGCATGTCTCCAAGGGGCCTTTGTACAAATCCTACCATAGGAGCAGATGTGTTAAAAAAGGAAAACAGCAGTAAGTTTCCATGCAGCAGCCAGGACAGAGGAAGGGAGCGATGCCCTTTGGCAGGCCAGGACAGGCTGCTTAGAGGCATTGGCACCACATAGGGGGTGCATGTGCACCCCCTGCAAAAAGCACCACCGACGCTGATGGCAGTCACCGCTCGCCACCCCCCGTCCTCTGCCCCCCCTCATTGCTGACACAGCTGGCAGCATCTGCAGGTGGTCACCAACCACTGGTCAGCCCTTACCCCAACAGCTAGCGCTGTGGCCACCTGTGGAAACTCCCTGCTTGCCACCACCATGCTCCCTCCACTGACAGCACATCTGCCACCTGTGGGAGCTTGCTGTACCCCCCAGCCTCCGGGGGCACGTGGCGTTCATGCTTAGTGGGTAGAGCAGAGTCCAGCAGGCTTTGGTACAGATTTCAGCCTAAGCCCTTGAGGAGGAGCAAACCCAGGCAGCTGCTGGGCTCATGCCAGAGTTTAAAAGCCTCCCCCACCCTCCCCACTGCACAGTGGTTTGCAGTCCCAGGGTGAGGCCATCCCCCGAGACCCAGGGACAGCAGGCACGTTAAGGGCCACACAGCTGTGGGGGTGCTCAGCCACCAAACATGACCTGGGAGGCATAGGTCAGGTAGAGGAAGCTGTCCTGACCCTGGTTGTCACAGTCCACCTCCCCCATGGCCGTGGTCAGACTGGGCAGTCCTCAATTGTTCAGCAGCAAGTAGAAGGCCTCCATGGAGGTCAGGGAGATGCATGTGGCTCCAGGGTGACTATGAACAGGGACACAGACAGGTCCTGGGAAACCAGGGACTCACTCTGATCGGGAGTTGGCAGATGCTTCTCCTTCTGGAGCCGCTTCACCACCACCAGGATCTTGGTGGGGTGCCTGGTGTGGATTTTAGCCACTCCCCTCATCCTCTTCCTCCTCTTAGAGGGGTGACAGCTGCTCTTTTGGTGCTGCATCTTCCAGGGCAGCCTGGAGCAGCCCAGACCTCCCCCTGCAGATCAGCAGAGCTGGTCCAACAAAAGGTTTATTTGGAAATTAGGCAAAATGCTCAAAAATCCCATTTGAATTTGAATTTCTTTGTTCTTTCCAGGAAATATGACTGACATTCCCTGTTTAATCACTTTAAGGGATTTTTTAAAATTATTGTTCCATATTTAATCACTTCTCCCTTGAAAGTGACTGAACGCTATAGGGCAGGAGTGCTCAAACTCTGGCCTGCAGGCCACATCTGGCCCATAGCACCATGTTGTCTGGCCCAGAGGTCAAGAAATGTGGTAGTGGGAGAGCAGTAGCACCACTCCCCTGCTACTACATTTCTGAACCCACAGGGAGTCCCAGGTTCTTCATGGTGGATCTAGCACCCAATCCCAGCATGCAAGGCTGGATGGGGGTAATTCTGGGCACCAGGGCCTGATCCCAGAGTGTGGGCAGAGGGAGGGTGCAGCACCAGGTCATCATAGAATCATAGAAGTCAGGTCGGAAGGGACCTTGTAGATCTTCAGGTCCGACCCCCTGCCTGGGCAGGAGGAAAACTGGGCTCAATTGACCTGTCAGGTAGGTATCAAACCGCTTCTTAAAGACCCCCAGGGTAGGAGCCAGCACCAGTTCCCTTGGAAGTTGGTTCCAGATCCTAGCTGCCCTGACTGTGAAGTAGTTCTTATGGATGTCTAATCTAAACCTGCTCTCCAACAACTTGTGGCCGTTATTCCTTGTTATCCCGGAGGGCGCTAGGGGAAACAAGGTCTCCCCCAAACCCTTCTGGTCCGCCCTAGTGAGTTTATAGACAGCCACAAGGTCCCCCCTCAGCCTTCTCTTGTGAAGGCTGAACAGGTTTAGGTCCCGTAGCCCCTACTTGTAGGGTCTGTCCTGCTGTCCCCGGATCATGCAGGTGGCCCTCCTCTGGACCCTCTCAATGTTGTCCACATCCCTCTTGAAGTGGGGTGCCCAGAACTGGACACAGTACTCCAGCTGTGGCCTGACCAGTGTCGCGTAGAGGAGGAGGATCACCTCCTTGGCCCTACTTGAAATGCACCTGTGGATACACGATAGGGTCTGGTTGGCCCTGCCAACCATGACCTCGCATTGTCAGCCTATGTTCATCTTGGAGTCAATGATGACTCCAAGATCCCTTTCTGCCTCCGTGCTCTCAAG
>NW_005842817.1:656921-668572 GCF_000455745.1 Alligator sinensis | reverse complement strand
TGACCCGTCCACCACCGCCCTCTGAGTACGACCCTTCAGCCAATTTGCAATCCATCTGACTGTGTAGGCATCAATGCCACACTCGCCTAGTTTTTTAATGAGGATGGGGTGGGAGACAGTGTCAAAGGCCTTGCTGAAGTCTAGAAAGACTACATCCACGGCGACACCTGCATCCAATGCTTTTGTGACCTGATTGTAAAAGGCAATCAGGTTGGTCTGACATGACCTGCCCCTAATGAAACCATGCTGGTTGCCCTTGAGCATCATCCCCGATGCCGGCCCATCACAGATGTGCTCCTTGATGATCTTCTCAAAGAGTTTCCCCAGGATTGAGCTAAGACTGATGGGCCTATAGTTGCCTGGGTCCTCCCTCCTCCCTTTTTTAAAGATGGGGACCACATTGGCTATCTTCCAATCATCTGGCATCTGGCCCGAGCACCACAAGTGCTCATAAAGCCATGCCAGGGGCCCCACAATAACCCCTGCCAATTCCCTCAACACCCTGGGGTGGAGAGCATCTGGATCTGCTGATTTGAACACATCCAGCCCCTCCAGAAGCACTCTAACCCAGTCCTCCTCAGCCTTAGGTCTTGAGGCGTTCCCTTCGAGTCCGTCTTGAATCACGGTGGGGGAGTCCCAGTCCCTGCACAAGAAAATGGAGGTGAAGAATTTGTTAAAGAGGTCTGCCTTCTCCTCTGGCACAACCACCAGATTGCCCAGTGTATCTTGCTGCAATCCTGACATGTGGAGTGGGTGATGTCAGTCCCCCAATATCCAATCCTGGTTTGTGGGTGCTGGGCCCCAGGGCCCAATCTGGCCTGAAGATGGCCCAAACTGGCCCACAGAAAGGCTTTGAGCCAGTCATTTGGCCTGTGGAGCCAAAAGGTTGGGTACCACTGATACTGGTTATCTTCATCATTCCCCAGAGCTGTTTACCTTTTCACTGGTAATCCAGAAGGTGTCATGTCCCACACAAAGTTTGCATGATATTAGATAAGCATCTCGGTGACCTCTTCAACACATATGCTATTTTATCGTGTTTGAAACTTTGTAGCTAGAGCTAAAGCTTGATTTATGGCTGGGACATGTCTTGTGCCATAGAAAGAATGTTATCAACTTAAGAAAGGAATTTTCATGTATAATAACTTTATAAAATGCCAAAATTGCCTGTTATGAATGCTTTTTTGTTCAAAAAATGCATCCTTGATTTTAGAAGGACAGTACCATGTTATTGCTCTATTCATATTACTATGTTTGGTTTCTGTGCGATTTGCCTAAGAGTTAAAGGTTCTCAGAGCTAAACAGATTAAATATATTATTATTATTACTATATTATAATATACTAAAAAAATGACCATCATGAATGATTGGGGTGGGAGGAAGAGGAAGAAGGAGCAGGAAGAGAGACCGGCGTCCAGCCCTGCATCTTCCTGCTGCTGCTCTGGGTCCTGCCCCACTCCCCCCACCACTGCTGCTTCAGGTCCTGCCCCACTCCCCCCGCTACTGCCGCTTCGGGTCCTGCCCTACTCCCCCGCCATCCTGCCATCATTCTGGGTCGTGTCCCACTCCCCCTGCCACTCTGGGTCCAGCCCTGCTCCACATGCAGGAGAGCAGCAGGGTGGCATATGGCTGTGGGACATGGCACAGCCCAGGGAGCATTCTCCAGCTGCAGGGAGTGGCCCCAGGGTGTGACACAGGGCATGTGGGGGTGGGGGGTGTTGGCACATGCCAAGACATGGAAAGCAGCCAATCCTGGGTTGTGGCACAGGGAGGGTGTGGCATGGGGTGTGGCACATGACCAAGGGAGAGGAGAGTGGCCATGGTGTGGGGTCACAGGAAACACCCACTGACTGTGGCTGCATGGCATGGGCAGCAGCCCCAGGGTGTGGCATGCAGTGTGTTGGGGGTGTGGTGTGGCAAGTTGCTGCTGGCTGTGCCTGCATGGGATGGGGAGTTGCCCCAGGGTGTGGTGCAGGGGCATGTGGTGCATGGCTGCAGCAGGAGGTGTGGCACATGACTGCGGGGCATGGCATGAGAAGCGGCCACGGTGTAGGGACATGGGCAATACATGCAGCTGCATGGCATGGGCAGCAGTCACAGGGTGTGGCATGGGGTGAGCAGGGGCCTTGGTGCATGGCACAGGGAGTGACCACAACATGGGGAGTGCCCACAGGCTGCAGTGTGGGGGGGGCATGGTGTGGGGGGGTGCAGCGCATGGAGGGGTGTGCAATGTGGGTATTTGGGGGGGTGCGCATGGCGAGGTGCATGCCATGCAGGCATACATAGAGGGTGGGACATGACTGCAGGGTGTGGTGCAGGGAGTGCCTGCCGGCTGCAGCTGTGTGGCATGGGAAGTGGCCCTGGGGTGGGACGCGGGGCTTGCAGGGGATGGCATGCACCTAAAAGGCATGGTGTGGGGAGCAGCTATGGCAGGAGAAACAGCCACCAGCTGTGTGACATGGGGCACGGCCCTAGGGTGTGGTGCATGGCACGCGCATAGGGCCTGGGGCATGGCCACAGAGTGCCGCATGGGGGGAAGATGCAGGGAGTGCACCGTGGCTGCACGCTGCAGCCGGTGGACGTTCCCATGCTCCCCACGTGACACCTTGTGGCTGCACAACCCTCCCTTCCCCCACCCAGTACACCCTGCAGCTGCAGCTGGTAGTCGCTTCCTGTGGGGCAGGGTGAGGGAATGCCCCCATGCCGGATGCCCACGTGCTGTGCATGCCCCACGGCTGCATCCAGCAGGCATTCCCCATGCAGGGGGGCCTGGCTCATGGGCACACAGGGGCATGGCATGTGGAGAGTGGGCACAGGGGGCATGCCCCACTCTGCATCCATGTGGTGCAGCCAGCGGGCACTGCCCTTGCACCCTCATACCAGTTCCCACAGCACCACACCCTGCTACATAGCAAAAACCTTAACTCAGGTGCGATAGTGTTAACTGTGGCAAAATTTAAGTCAAAATAGTCAAAAAATATTGTGGTGTTAGTCCTGTAGTCATTATAGTTAAATGCATGCCTCTTAGTCAGATTCATAAAAGAGATTCTAGCCTTCTTGACTGTCTTGAATTGAGTGCCTCCAATGCTCCATGCTTGAGTGCCTCCAAATGCAATCAGGCATTTCTACACTAGACTTAATACTACCACACCTGAGTTAAGGTTTTTAGCTAGAGCTAATACAGTCTGCAGGGCTGAGACACAGAAAAGTGATATGACCAGGAACAGCTAACAGACAGCAAAATTACAGAAGAAGGGATAGCTTGAATAGTGGAAAATCAAGGCAATTAAAAGTACAGAGGTGCATGAACCCCTGTAGGGTAGAGAGAGATTAGCAGAAATCCGGGAGACTATAATAATCCATGAAGTAAACTGACTCTCTCAGCATTGCCTGGATAGAAATGCCACTGCCTCTCCCAGGCAGTTGGTTTTAAAGTTTGGGTGGAATATGAATCAACGGGAAATGCAATTGTACCTCAACTGGATCCTCCCCTGTCTGCATCTTAGATTTCTCTCTGAAAAGGTATGGTGTTTGCAAGTCAAGGCTTTAGATTATCTCCCAATTTCTTTTGCTCTGTTTTCATATACAGTCTTCAAAGGAAAAAGGAACCAATTGCTCAGTGACACTTGTGCTCAGAAGAATGAAATTCTAATTAGAAGGCACTGGCAAAAAGAAAATGGTGATTAATACAAGATCCGTACTACAAACTGTATCTTTTAGGAGAAGAATGCAGCTCAGCATATTTAGATTACTCAAAAGAGGCTGAAGAGGTGACTTGAACATTGTCTCAAGTCCCTACACCTGGTAGAGAGTTCTCAAAGTAGAAGGCCTTTCTACCTTGAAGGCAAAAGTATGACCAGATCCAGCACTGAGTGCTAGAGACGTCTGAACAAGAAAGAGACAATTTTATGTACATGTATTATACCAGGGGTAAGGTTATGACTAACAGTGATGTTTAATCAACCTAAAAATCATTCGACCATTGGAATTCAGTATTGCTAGATAAAAATAGAGAGTAATTCTAATTTACCTGCTTGGGAAAAGAAAATTATGTGGCCTAAGGACATTTATTCATATTTTGAGAGAGGTTGATCTCAGCATGTATCTGGAATAGTTAGCAGTGTATGAACTGGCATGGATAAGATAAGAACAGATCGACAGCTTCCATGAACACTTGCACTGCCCCTGAGCTTGAAGTTGTGCCTGCCGTTGTTTAGAACAGGAACGACAGGAGTTGAAACCAGGAAGACTGTCCAATCAAATTCGGTCTGACACATAGGAATGGAAAGTAAACCTTCAAACGTTAAGCCAATGGAAGGTTTCTGTCTGTAAAATGGAAGCAGTTGGTTTAGAAACAAGCCTTCCCCTGCAGCATTTTCAGCTCCAAGGTTTTTACAGAATTGCTGCATTTCCAGGGAAGCCGAAAGCAGAAATAATGTCCATTCTCATCAAAGAGAAGCAATCTGAACAAATGAATCACCAATTCAGGGGAATCTGCATTAACCTTGAAAATGAAAATTAGCTTTAATAAATTGGCTCCTTTGCAACATTGCTTGGATTTGCTTTATTTGACTCTGCAACATGAACCAGAATAGTTCATCAGTTTTTTAATAGATATTTTAACTAGACCATGCCACTTGAAATACTGAAAGGATGTTAAAATTGGCCTAAATGAACAGCGGAGAGCAAACGAAAGACTGATCTAACCAAAGAGTCCAGTCTCATGCCCAAAACAAAGAGGTTAAGAAAATGTGTATTTAAAACTTCAAATAAGCCTTCCAAACTTTTTGGTTTATATCAGACCTGAATCTTGAAGATTGTCTTCTGTTCCTGAGATGAGTGCTGAAAAACTCAAGCTTTTCTTTCTACATTCCAGGAGTTTAGGTTGGACAGGGTTCTCTTGATCTATGCTGGATTTCTATGTTTGTCCCAAGAAAATGAAATCAGAATAGTGATCTCTAGCATCTACTCCTATTGCTGCTGGATAGGAAGGGCCCGTCTTCCCCCTTCCTCATATTCACTGGTCCCCTACCACCTTCCATGTGCAACCACTGACTTTGAATCCACGCCTTGAGAAACTAGGATACAGACAGTAGAAGAACAAGGAAGAACTACATTCAAAACTACATGAGAAGAAAGTAGAAATCTGCGGAAGAGACATGTGGGAAGAGACAGGGGAAAGAAAAGAGGAACCCCATGACATGGGGAAGAGGATGAAGGAAGCAAATGAGGTAGCAGAGAGGAGATTGAGGAATGAACTTCAAAGACTGGGATGAAAAATACTGCATGAGAGAAGCCTAAAGTAGGAGGAGGTCCATTGGCCAACCCACTAAAAACAGATGAGGGAAGTAGAGGACTCAATTCTGTCTTGTGGAGAAGCAAAATAGGGCTTCTCCCAGAGCAAGCCATAGTTATGGTAGAGAAATGCATAGCTGGCTTGGCTCTCTCTAAGTGTTTGGGTTAGTTGCTACACAGGGCTTTCCCATCTCTGCTATCAGACATACTTTTACTATGCTTACAAATGTGCTTGCAAGACCACAAGAGCAGCAAATGTATTTTTGTTATGCACGGATACTCCAGAGATCCCGAACCAGGAGACAGCCAGTCTAGGTGTTAGGGATAAGCAATCTGGTAAGGTAGCTAGTCCCACTGGGTCTAAAAGTAAAAAAGGCCAGCACCATGGACTTCAGTGAGCCAGCAAAGGACCCCAAATCTTTATAAACAGCCTGAAAGTCAATGAGTTTCAAGGATCTCATCTCAGTACACTTTGTGGGGGGCTTAAATGAGAATAGTCTCACACACTAGAGCTACTCCCAGCACCTTGGGTTATTTGGAAAACTATCCCTGGATGAAAGGTCCCAGCTGCTGGCCATTATCATTTATCACCTGCTACTCATCTTTCTGCACTTCTGTAAAGATAATTCTGTGTGCTTATGATGCCTCTTGAAGGAACTTCCACTGGATCTAATACTCTTCCTGAATTATTATTATTAATTATACATCTGTATTCACATATATGCACATGCAAACACATGTCCTGGGGCATGTCAGAAAGCAAAACAATTTCTAAAGTTTGGGGGTTTTGTTTGTTTGGGGGCTTTTTACATGGTTATCCAATGGTGGCTCCTCTTTTAAGGGTAAGAACATCCCTTTGCCTTCCAGTCCATTCCCAGTCCAGAATGCTTCTCTTCTCTGACGCAGGATGCAAGGCATTAACATCCCAGCTTGGCGAGGAGGAGGAGAATAGGACAAGGCCTCAGCGGGTCTATGGAAGTCTGAAGGGCCAAACACGAAAGCATCACCGGCATCTCTGTTCCCCGCTATGACATGTGGGTAGCAGCAGTGTAGCCTCGTGCTCTCCTCAAGGTATTTCCCAGCTACCAGTCTCCTATTGTGATACAGAAACTGCAAGATGGAAAAAGCCATGTAGCCATGCTTGTACAAATCAGGAACATGCATCTCCATTAATCTCCTGGCCACCCAAAAAACAGATATTAACCTTTTGGTTCATTATAATCTGCCTGCTAATCTCACTACGCTCCAGGACCTCTTCCCCCGTGAACAGTTTTGCTCTCCCACTTATCAGGTTACCCTTCCTACTGCATCTCAGTTGTGTTCCAGCTTGTCTTGATAATGTCTCTTTGCTCTTTTTACAACTCTGCTCCCTTCTTTTTAGCAGAATATGCTTTTATTTACACATGGATTTTTTTTTTTTTTACAGGTTATTGCTCTGTTCATTACTTAGCTCAAACTGTGTCTTCTGCTCCATTTTCCAGACCTGAGAGAGAGTACTTTGTGCTCAAAAGCTTATCCAAAAATCTCTCCCAACCATGCAGTTGGTCAAATAAAAAAAATAAAAAATCATTCTCTAAAAATATCGTTGCCTCTCACATTTCCTGGACTGTCACAGCTGCAGCACTCCAACACTATATTAATATGTAAAATCAATACTTGAAGCTGAGAGTTTATCACCACTAGGTGGCATCTGGATACTTCACTGCTAAGTCGTTGAGTGCCGGGTGTTACAAGATAGTGAACACTTTCTAGCGGACTTTTCTCAAATGGAAGAGAATATATTGTGTTTGCTTTGAATGCAAAAAGTCAGCATTTCACTCGAATGCTGCATAGAAAAGCAAAACCAATGTTGAACAGATTACCTGGCTGCCTTCTTAAGTAGCCTTTCCCTTCATATCCTTGTTCCTAAAGGTCCCACACGTACATGATATCCTCTAGTTCAGTGGTTCTCGACTTTTTTTTTTTTTTTTAACCAGGACCCATTTGTAAACCTCAATGGCCAGTCCTGACCCAGTGCCCCTCACTCCTGACCCACACCCCCAGTGTGTGGGGAGGGAGGGGGTGGGGGGAGGGGCATGGGGACCCCCAAGCAGCCCCTCACAGGCAGGAACTCTGCCAGCCTGCAAGGGAAAAGCCACTGTTTCCCACATTTTTCTCCTTCTAAAGGAGAACCCATTTTTAAAAGTTTGTTTGCAACCCATTCATATATTCTTGCACCCCACTTTTGGGTCGTGACCCCCAGGTTGAGAAATGCTGCTCTAGTTCACCCACAAGGTATGGTGGAAGCACTGGGGAAAGCTTTGACCTGTGTTTGCAGGAAATCAGACTGAACCATCATGCTGGTTCTTTCTGAGCTTAAGGACCTATTAATTAAATTGCAAAGTTAATTGAGGTCTCACATCCAAAGGGGAATTCCCCTCGTTTTAAACTCTTCACTAAATACAAATGATTTTTCCGTTCTCCAGAATAACTGCAGCAGCAACCAAGTCAACTTCAGGCAAAAGGCCCAAATGCAAACACTCCTCCAGTGATCCCGTGGGTGACAGGTGAGAGAGTGAGGCTGGCCTGTGCCTTGTAAAGGATGATTGAGCAAACAGGGCTTCGGACTGGCACTCGCGACCCAAATACAAGTCCTGACTCAGATGCACACTTCCTGCAAGTAAATCCACCCTGTGCTTCAACTCCCCATATGTAAACTGGGGACAGCGCTGTGGTATAAGAGTTGTACAAGCAGACCTGGTCAGGATAGTTTCATAGTTGTTAGGGCCTGGAAGGGACCTTCCAGTTTGGATTTTTGGTTACAAAACACACGTTTGTCAAAATGGAAACTTTTTATAGGAACATACCAGCTTCAGGAGAGATTTCCTAGATCCAAATGGAGCCCAGAGACAAACCCGCAGTAGGATAGCCAGTAGCTCAGTCAACAGGGCATTCACCTGGGGTTTAGGTCAGGAGACACAGGTTCCCATCCCTTCCCTGCTGGATTTGGCCTGGTAATTTGAGCCTCTGTTTCTCACAGTTCAGGTGAATGTCCTGCCCACTGGGTTACTGGCTATTCAGATCATCTAGAAGAAGTGGGGTAGCAAAAAAAAACCTCAGTCTCTGATTCATCTCAAAGAAGGAAACCTTTTTTAATTGATTTTTTTTTCACAGGACAGGACAACAGCTTCCTGCCCCACTCTCTCAATAGGTATGCCCTCCACTGGACACAATCATTTTAACATAGACACAAGCAGAGCTGAGGGTTGGACTAGATGACCTCTCAAGATCCGTGCCAGCCCTATTTCTCTACAACTAGCAGAAGCCTGGCAGTACTTTTGCTTTCGTCACAGGTAGCTGAGTGAAGTTTGTTTTCAGCAAGTTATGGCTGAACAGGCATCTGTAGATAATTCCAGTACCTCCATGTTGGGTAGAGACATACTAGCAGACCCCCAGGCTCACTGCTGGGATGTTTCTCAATCCATTCGACATGAAAGCAAACATAAATGCCTCTAAAGAGCGGCAAAGACAAACCCGCCGGGCAGCTGTTTGAGCTCAGGTGTGAAACCACCTCCAAGTTTCACTGTCTCTCAGCCTGGGGGTGGCAGCAGCACTTCCTGAGAACGGTCCCATCTTCGTCCCCCGACGCCCGCTGCAGGGCCTTTTCTTGTCTGCCTTTGGTAAAGGCTTTCTGCTGCACACACTCTGATGGTCATGCAGGTTTTCGCTGGGGTTTTCTCAGCAGCATCTTGTGGGTTCGTACAATATTGGTGCCTTCAGCTCTTCCCTTCCTCTTGTTGTGCAGCTTCACTGGAGCCGTTGGTCCAAGGTTAGCTCTAGGAAGAAAGAGATCGTCACACCAGATCAAGTGCACTGCTCCTTGTGTCTAGTATCCTGTCTTTAAGAGGGGGCATCAGGAAGGCGGGAGCTGTGACTTCGGTGTGAAGACACAGAAAAATTCACCCCATGGGAAAATATTCTTCTGAATGCCTAGACACTAAAGACGGACTTAAGTCCAAATGCTTAAGGTTTGACAACTTGGCCAATTCACTGTAAAGCTTTCACCATCCAGACTTTAGATCTGTGTGACCCATCCCACTTTGAATCCTATATTAAATGCTTAAATGCACAAGACATACGTCTCTGTGTGAGTCAGGTCCAGCTTTGATGACTCAAGCTGTGTTTATACCTGAGATGAAGTGGATGACTTTGCTACTTTGTTTTGCAACAGAAAAAAATTGTTGCAAGCAAACTGTTGTGTGTAAACTCATCACCAGGGATTTTCCCGTTCAATCTACAGGAATTGATTTACATAAGACATCCTCATTTTATTAATACTAATATAAGCCCTATGACTTATAAAGAACTAAAGGCTGATTTATGAAGATGGATTAAACGATGTGGAGAATTCTGCAGCCTTCACATTCCCTAATGCTACTTGACCTTCAGGAGTGGCATTGAAAGCATAAAGAGGAGGTATGCAAAAGTGCCGTAACTGCAGCTTGGATAAGCAAAAGCTGAGATGATAATCGGGGATCCAGGTTTTCCGTTTGCAACAGAAAGACACAGTAAAACCTGGTTTTTCTTCTTTAAAGCAAAAAAACACAGGTTAAGGAGGTTTTCCCTTGCAGGCTGGCAGAGTTTCTGCTCAGCAGCAGCAGGAGGCACGACTTTGCACCACTGCCCCGCTGCTGGTGTGTGGGCAGCGGGTGCCTCACCATGGCAGCGCTGGGCTCACGGCAGCAGTACCGAGCTTCCTCACCTGGCCCTGCTCTGCCTTACTGTGCTGGGTCCTTCCCACTGGGCTGAGGAGGCCCCAGGGAGGACACCAGGGTGGGGAGCCCCAGATTGCAGCGGCAGCCTGCACCTGCCCACCTCCCGCACCCGCAATGGGCTCTGCCCCGGCCGTGCTACCCATGAAGGAGAGGAGCCACAGCAGCCACCACCTGCTGCAGGTGGCAGGCAGGGTTTGGGTACTGCTTCAGAGAGCAGGGGGCTGCAGACCTGGGTCCCTGGCCCCATAACCCTGGCAGCTGGAAGCCCCCTCTGGGCTAGAGGCCTGGGGAGCTGTGGGTGGGGAGTGAGGGGCAATGGCAGGAGCAGGGCACTGGCGTAGCAGGGCTGCTCAGTCCCACTGTGCCCTGGTGAGTGAAGGGGCCAGGGAGAGCTCTGATTTTCCATGATAAAAAAACCCAAAATCAAATGCCAAAATGTATAGGTATTCAGAATTAATTTTGCTATAGTGATTGAGGCCCTGGGAAGCTTCCGTATTGCTTTAAAATTGTAACTATATCAATAAAACATTATGTTAAGCTGATACCTATATACATATATACATATACATATATATATATATATACACACACATACATACACACACACACACACATACATACACACACACACACATATATACATATATATACACACACACACACACACACACACACACACATACATACATACATATACACACACACACAGAAAGAGAGAGAGGCATTTCATTTAATCGCGGATTTGGGCTTTTTTTAATCAGAGAATTTGTGATTTTTAAACACAGAAAACCAGGACCCCTGATGATAACCACTGCGACATGGCAGTAGTAAAGTAGGTTTGGGCTGGACAGAGTGTGCACAAACAGTGGCAAAATAAAATGCAGAATAGAGATGATTGAATTGTTTTTAATTGAGAAACTCTCATGAGGACCCACATTTTTTGGCAGAAGCAGACCCATTTCAATGAAACACTTGTATCTGTGCTCCAGCACAGAATTTCTACCCAGACCAGAGAGAGGGGGAGAGAGACTTATGCTAGAATAGCAAGCAGCCCAGTGGTCAAACACTCACCTGAGCTGAGAGAAATCTAAGTTCAAAGCCCTTCTTTTCCTGTAGCAGCAATATTTATTGAGCAGACATAAATTACACGGTGCTCTTCCCCACCCCAAATAGCTGAATTGGGAAGAGCAGGACTTTGCACCTGAAACATTCATATCCTGAGTGCTCTGATCTTGAGACTACTTACTATTCTAGGATCTCTCAACTTATCCCGTTGAAAGTGTTTCACTTTGCAAAATGTAAAATTCATTGGAATAGGCCTTGGTTGCTCACATGAGTACACCAATCACCACTCTATAGCTATTTTATAAAAGAAGAACATTGAAAACACCTGGGTCTTCAACAGTTTTCTTTACTGGTATATCACCCAGTATTTTCTAGATTGGGAAACCAATTTCCCACCCAGCTGATCTCCCAAAGGAAGTCATGAATGTCTCTTCAGGCATGAGACAATGTCCTGTAGAATATAAGCTGCTCTGATAGGAAGATAAACTACGACTATTAGGATGTCTAGGGGTATGAAAATAGGGTAACTGCCTACAG
>NW_005842817.1:645046-656890 GCF_000455745.1 Alligator sinensis | reverse complement strand
TTTCCCTAATTAACACCCTGGGGCAGTTTCACCAAAACGTACCTTATGGCAGCTTTATGTTAACCTTGTTTGAATCTAAACTTCATTCACACAGCAGGAAACATCTCTGTCTCCAGAGAAAAACAAAAACCAAGCCTAGCTAATCTCTTCCATTTTGTAGTGTTATGTTTACCCTGGGTACATTTGATTTCGATACAGGATTTACTACATGAACTTGAAGAAGGAGCCTTCCAAGCCATCATCAAGGCTCATACACTGATTTCTCTCATGCTCTCTTTAATCCCAGGTAATCAATTATGTATGTGGGCCATATGTAGCATCTAGCTAATGGTTCTAAAATGATGAAGAATATTTGGAAAATTATATCAATTTGTTACTGTGATTTCCAAAATAAGCACCTGATGTAACGTATTACAAAACATTTAAGTAACTATGTAAAAGGCAGACAATCATATAAAAGGCTCATAACTGAGGATCTGAAAGTGTGCAATTTGAAATTTTAAGGTTAATGGTTTTAGCTGTGTTGGTCTAAAAGCATAGGCAGACAAAACTCTTGGGGTAGAAACGATATCTTTATTAGACCAACTAAATAGTAGCAAAAAAAATTCTTTCTTTGCAAGCTATTGGGCCCAAACGCCTTTCCTCAGCCATGGGAGAACAGAAAGATTGTAAAGGTCCCCCCCAAGTAGAAATGCAACTTCACCTGGGGGAAATTTTCATAGATTCACAGATTGTAAGGGGCTGCAAGGGACCTTGGAAGATCATCGATCGGGTCCAGCCCCCTGCACTAGGCAAGAAAGATAACTGGGAGTCAGGTGACCCCAGCAAAGTGACTGTCTAGTCTCCTCTTAAAGATTTCCAGGGTAGGTGATTGCACGACTTAAAATTCAAAGATTTTACAATCTTGAATTCTCCTATGGATGAGGAAGGGAGCTTGGGCCTGAAAGCTTGCAAAGAAAGAACTTGTTTTGCTACTATTTAGCTGGTCTAATGAAAGATATTCCTTCTACCCCAAGAATTTTGTCTGATTTGAAATTTGGGCTTCCTGTTGCTGCAGAAGTTCATTTAATGTATGGTACCTAGAACAACCTGAACTATTTCCCTTTTTTATCATCATTAATCAAGATATTTGCAGTTGTGGTAGAATTCCCTATTCCAAAGATGGTGAACACAAATTCCATTTGCAATATCATTGTATACACAATAGGGCTGTGCAAAGCTTCGGTCCCTGATTCGATTCGGCAGAAATTTGGCCTGATTCAGTGGCATATCTCTGAATCTGAATCGAATCAGAGGATCCTTTAATCTCGCCAAATCAAATCAGAACCCTCCAAATTGATTCAGAAAGACTTGGAGATTCAGACACAGACACAGCTTTAAATGTTTTTTCTACATACCTCTAGGTAACAGGGGCTCATGAATGCTCTGATGCTGGGGCGCATGGAGTGTCCCACAGAAGTTCAGGGGGCTCCTGAGCACACTCAGCAGCAGACCTGGAAGTGGACCAGAAGCACATCCGGTCCACTTCTGGGTGTGCCGGGGAGTGCCCTAGGGGGCCCCCACACGCCTCCCCCAGCTCGGTGACTGGTGCCTCCTGGGTCTGGGGGGGCGGCACCTGGGGTCCCCCCACAGCTGATCACCAAACCAGGGGGGGAATG
This sequence comes from Alligator sinensis, assembly GCF_000455745.1. Lineage (NCBI taxonomy): Eukaryota > Metazoa > Chordata > Crocodylia > Alligatoridae > Alligator > Alligator sinensis. The sequence goes on along the minus strand of NW_005842817.1, from coordinate 655,232 downwards.
TTGGGGGAGGCCAGCATGGTCCCCAGTGGATCCGGAAGTGGACCGGAAGTGGAGGGGCCCCCCACACTCTTGTGGGATGCTCCATCTGCCCCAGCATTGCAGTGTTCACAAGCCGTGCTGGTACCTTGAGGTATGTAGAAAAAACTTTTAAAGCTGTGTCTATGGCCGAGTCGCTGATTCTCCAAATCAGCATTGAATCTTCAGATTTGACCAAATCAAATCAGGGACAGTTATTCAAATCAACTAATTGAATCGCTGTCCCTGATTTGGGCCAAATCTGAATCCGAATTGAATGGGTTTGCAAAGTGGGCCCTGTAATACACAATACTATAAGTATTTTCGCTAAGGCAAAAAAAACACATGGGGGTGGAAGGGAACTAGTGCATTTAAAATATATATTGTATGTACATCTATTAAAATGATTAAATTGGTGGAAATAAGTACAACATGACCCATGACTATCAGACAACTCTCTGCAGCCATCCACATGGGACTGTACACAGGACCCACTATCTCAGGAGGAAAGTTTTCCAGCATGGCATGAAGGTAGTTGAATCAAAACTGACTGGCCAACCAACACACTGGTGAGAAGAAGGGCAGTGACTTCCAAGTATGGACGCTTCAGCAGAACTGCTTGGGCAGCAGCACCACTCCCAGGGAATTATTAACTGAATCACTTCAATTGGCTCTAGCTACTGTGAAATAGCAAGAAGAAAATGGGAGCCCCCAATGCAAGCAGAGTAAAAGCCTTTAGACCTCTCTACCTGAGCAAGTCAGAAGTTTAAAAAGGCAAGAGCCTGAAAATGCTAACACAGCAATATCAACTTATCAGCATAGTGACTTCGTTGAACCAATGTTCCCAGGAAAGAATATGTGAATTTCCCACCACCCCAACAACATCTCTCAATTGAGGATGAAACCAGATTTTGAGACCTTGGCATTTCTGATGGGACAGAAATATCATGGATTTTTTTCCCCCAGTTTCTAAATACATCACCACAAATTCCCTCCTCTCCTGCAGACATAAATAGCATCCAGTGTCGAGAGTGGAGCACTGAGATAGGTGTACATCTCATAAAACCTCTTCATTTATGGGACAACACATTCCATATTAGAAATAAATTCCCATATGGTTTCTTTTGTAAAGCCTGCATACAACACCTAATAGTAGCCTGACCTGAGGAAACCAAACACAGATAACTGACAGGGTCAATGTCCAAAAGTAGCTCAAAGAACCTAACAACAACAACAACAACAGTATTATTATTATTATTATTATTATTATAGTAAGAGTGATCATTTCATCATGTGAATATTTTCAGTTACATGCCTCAAGGAAAATGTTTAACATTGTTATAGAAAACACACCGAGTCCCTGACAAATCACTTCATAGGGTAATCTTTCATCAAACACCCAGTATTGATCAGTGCCAAAATGCCATAAGAACAGGCTCAAGGTATGCATTGCCAATCAAATAAACAACTGCATGGATATATTTTATATTTATGAAGTCATAAAAGTGGCATCTAAAATAGAAACCAAAACACCACCTCTTCTACACACACATGCTTTAGCCGTGTTTGCACCAATGAAGCAACTTTGATAGTAGTAACAGCATAAGGGTCATTAGTGTGTCTGGAGGATAGCCTCATGCTGGAACAACCCAAGATGTGTTGGCTCCAAAATCTACAAGTCTATTGCTTGAGCTAAAGGAGTTTTAGTCCACCTGATATGTTGCAAGTTTTAAGCTAGCCAGGAAATACAGCAGTGCGTCACAAAGAAATGGTTTTGAACCATTGAAATAGTTTGCTGGAGAACTGCTTTGAGGGCTACTGATGACATTTTCTCACCCCCACCACAACTAGGGTTGCCAACAATCAGTAAATTTACAATCAGTAAAAAAAAAATCAGGCTGTCAGTAAAGTTCTTAAAAAACAAAACAAAACGTCAGCTGTTAGTAAAAACACTAAGCAGCCACAGCTTGATTGAAATACAGATACATGGAGCACAACAGCACTACATGGTTTCTGGGCAAGAGCACAGCACCCTGCAGGGAGAGTTGTCTCAGCTATATGCTGCTGCTGCAGTGTCCCAGGCTACCTACAATACTCTGAGTCACAGATAGGACCCCCAAATCTATGCTGGAACAGGGGGAGCAGAGCTAGCAAAGGCAAGGCTGGGGGTTGGGCTGCGGAGGCAGCATGGTGCAGGGTGCTGTTGGGGGCATCAGGGTGAATAGCCTCTAGCAGGGTGGGGGGTTGCAGGGAACCAACACAGTGTAAAATCATCACTGTAGTCACACAGGTTTGCCAACCCAAGAAAAAAATTTATGGCAAACTTTCGACTGAAGCAATTAAAAAAAAATATATATTTTTTTTGCTATGGTTGATGTTAATCCCCTAAATTTTAACCCTGCCCTTCTAACTGAGGCCTGGCAGCGGGACAGAGCCTGGCAGAAGAGTGATATTTACCTTATGTAAAGCATACATCAGCAAAAGCATGGGTCATTAAAAAAAGTTTTGTCGTCAGTAAAACACTCATAGATTGTCAGTAAAAAAAAAAAAAAAAAGTCTTAATTGACTACCCTGACCACAATAACAACCCTGCCCACCCTGACAACCTGCCAACAATTTACAAGATTGTGATAGTCCCATCCCAGTGTTCAAGAGCATGGCAAAATGTTTTGTACATTGAGTAACAGAAAAGACAGCCACAGTTCGAAAGCGCTAAGCATGAAAGGCCAGTTTCTTCCACTGTGGCTCAAAATGGGTACAGCACCTTATTCTGAGATTTCTCTCCTGGGGTAATCGGAAGTGCTGTCACCTTCATCCTAACAAAGGCTGCATTGCAATAGATACACTCAATAGATAGAGCCCTAGATATTTAGGGCTCCCCATAGAGACAAGATTCACATAGAATAAAGCCATTCATCTTCCAGGCTGATCAAGCTATTACTAATGCACAACACACAGTGTTTTAAAGGAGGATTGGCTTCCTGTTCATACCAGGGTACTCTTCCAGGTGCTGATTGTCCTCTATGGAGCAGTAACCAGTCAGGATCCATAAATACAAGAGATTTCCATAGTTTACCACAGATTGCTCACACCTCCCAGGACATACATTGTCTGGCATGCCACAAGAGCTCACTTTCGGTACAAGATCCTCCTCCCTTGGTGACTGTGGTCAGGTGGATTAAGGAGAGGCAGAGATTTTATGCCTGACTGCTACTGTACTCCTGGGCAATCTTAGGCAAGTCCATTTGCCCTCTCAGTGCCGTATTTCCCTGATCTGTAAAATGAAGGTTCATTATACTTACTTCTCCTTTGTGAAATGCTTTGAGATCTTCAGATGAAAAAAAATGTACCAGAGAAAGGTATTATTATTTACCCAGGGATGTCTTTACAGTGACCTTCTTTTCCTGTCTGTATGGATGGGGAAGCCACTATGAAACTGTAGATCATGCCATTACAGCTGAGAAAGAATTCATTACCTTTGTTAGACTGCATTTCCGTTTTGTTGAGATGCATCTCATTCTCAGGGCTTCTCTTGTCTAGAGAATAAGAAAAGTAAGAAATAAGAAAACCCTTTGAAAAGTTAATCCATTAAAGCTTATTCATGAAATAACAGATGAATGTCAAAGTGACTCCATACCTTCCTGTCTAGAAGGGTCCCAAACAGCAAGATGAAGAATCCCTAGGAAATTATCAACAGCAAGAGGGTTATCAAATAATTGAATTTCAGACTCTCTCTTAAAACTGTCTTTAGAAAGCTACTTCAGTTACAGATACACAAAACTTCACTGTTTTCCCACTTAGATTTTATAAACTATTATTTAGGCAGCAAAATAACCCCCCAAAAGCTAAGAAAGCTTTACATTCAGAGGGAAATAATATGAACTGGCACTGTTCCTGTGCATCTACACTGACTAATTCCAGAAGAGGTGCTGGCTATCTGATCTTTAAATCTAGCACCCATGATACAACATTACTGCAGTTAACAAGCACCTATCATAATATGCAAGTTTAACATGACTGCATGCACCTTTTCATATTCTTCAACTGCCTTTTTACTAAGAAAATGGTTAGATTTCTCCGTTCAACTCCACAGACTTTGTCAGTGGGCTATGGGAGATGGCAATCTGTCACAGGCTGTTATACGACTGCAAGTTACAAGCCATCTGCTCTGTGCAAATTTTATATTGTTGATCTGTCCATCCTTAGTCTCTCTCTCTCTCTTCCCCCAACAATGCTGAGATACTCTCTGCAAAATGCTGTGCTTACCTGGAGCGCATTGAGCAATGCAAATGTAACATGGAATCCCAGCGAGTCGTATCTAACAATGGTGGCTAATCCAAACCCCCATGTCAATCCTAACACAGGTGTCAGAAGTGCAACATTTTTGCCTGTTCGGGTGACGCTGCTCAGATCTTGCGACCTTGTACCTTCCCTAATGGAGAATCTTCCAGTCTTCACCACAACCACCACCACTACAATCAGATTCACAACAATAATCACGAGGGCAGGTATAACAAAGGCAAGAAGGGCTTTAGTATCATGCCAGTTGAGCCAACAGGCACCATCCCGTATGTAGCCTTTCCTTGGTTCAGTAATGGCAACAGTGAGGACACATATGATCAAAGGACACCCATATCCAATAGAGAACGCTGCAGCCATGAATGCAGATTTCTTCATCTTCCGAAAAATTATTAACAATCCATGAAGAATCAGAAGGCCCAGAGCGAGCATCCAAAAAAACAGGGAGAGGTAGGAAAGGTGAACAAAAAACGTGGCAGCTACACAGGTGGCATAGTCTTTGACTTTATCATATGTAACCGCAGCCAGAATAAACAGAACATTTGCAATCAGAAGCGATGCAGCTATATTCACAAGGCAAATATGGCGCATTTTGGCTATGGTTGTGTTTGTAACATGGTGCCAGACCACAGCCTCAATGGTAAGACACAGGAGCAAACTGAAGATAGAGATGCCCAAACCTACAAATGTAATATAATCCAGAACAGTATTTCTTATTGTGTTGGGTGACATGAGAATGGAAAAGGACTTGAATGTGTGGTGACGATGCTTGCAGATACAAACGGTACTATTCATGTCATCAGTCTTCAGTTTGCAAGCGGCTTCATCCCACCTCCTCTCAGTTGAATGCCACCCAACGCAGCGAGCCATAACGTTATTTGATTTATTGAACTTTTCAAAAGTGAGTGAAATCTGCTGCAGTTCCTCTGGCAGGGCTACTGATAAAATCATTCCATTCACAAGGACATCGTTCAGCTGACTGGCTTCCATAATGGCCCCCAGCGTGGGGAAAGCAACACTGACGGCATGGGAAGGGGTGGATATCTTCAGCAGTTCTTCTTGTGGAATGAACACGCTCCCAGCAATAGCGCTGTTTGAGTTATTAAACCTCATGGAGAAGTCAAACCTCTTCCCTGGGGCCTTTTTATTTATGGTGGAACCCTTGGTAGACATGAAGTGTTCTGGTATACTCTCTGATCCACTTTTTATAAGCAGTTTCCCAGCAAATAAATTCACTGAATCCAGTAATATGGAACCGGCAGTTTTGTCCCTTATGAAAGCCCAGTTTGAAATTATGGAAGCGTCGAGAACATGGTTGGCTATTTTGCTGTAACTCTGCAACACAGAAAATAGGTTTAATTATTCTTCATGATGAAAGCACCGTCTGTACTTTGCCAAGTTCGAAGACCCATTTACTTGAATGAAATAGTGACACATTCATTTCCCTGTACTTTTATGGTTTTGGAAGACCATTATACACATTCATTCCTAATGCCCTTGTTTAGGAAAAAGAACAGACTATTGTGTCATTAGAGTTATTTTAGGGAATAATGCACAATGATAGTGCTACTGGTCTAATAAAACAATATTCTCTAGCACCTAATTCAATCCTGAACACCATAAAAATGATTGAAAGCGCCTGCTCTGGTGCAGGTAGTTTGATACATTGCAATTACATTCTTCTTCTTCCAAAGCACCAAAAAAGAAGTAGACTTGATAAGGGTGGAGATAGGAGGGAGGTTGTTTGCTATAAAGGGAACATGTGAGCTGAGGTTCTCCAACTCCCAGACTAATTCTCAGCCCCCCCCCCCGCCCCCCCTCCAAAAAATAGGGAGTCATGTAAGGGAGTCGTCATTCCACCCTAACGTGGCCCTCTCGTGGTCGGGGGCATCCTGTAATGGAGAGAACGCTGTAGTGGGGGTTTAGTCTACTCCTCACTCAGCTTCTGGTCTATTCGGTGACACCGGGCAAGTCAATTCTCCATCCCACTGTAAAGGTCTCCCCTTTATTTGCACAGAGTATCTTTGATCTTGGGTGGAGGCTGAGTGCCACTTCAATAGACAACTCAGGGGGGGGCATTTCCGAGACTAGCCTGCTCTGACCTACCCCCAAATGCCACCTCCTTCGTATTCTGCTCCCCCACTTCAACACTTCTGGCCTCAAGAGGCTGCATGCAACTGGTGGGTTCATTTTCAAATGAAGTAGGTTTACCTCGCTGAAGCCTTTCAGCTGGAGCAAAAGATTCTCAACTCGTACACAAATTCATAAACCTCAAAGGCCCCTCTGGGGTCATCTAAGTCCAAGCACCTACATGAATGCAGGATGTCTTATTCCTAAACCATCCCAGGCCATGCTTATCCAGCCTCTTCTTGAAAGCCTTTAGTAAGGGACAATCCACAAAGTCCCTGGACAGCTTGTTGCATTGTCCTCCTGGTCTGACAGTATGGACATTTTCCCTGAAATTTCCATTCAATTTGCTTTGCAGCAGCTTGAACCCTTTGCTGTGCCCTTACCCTCTGTAGCAAGGGGAAAGAATTGTTTTTCGCTCTTTTCACGGCAGCCTTCTTAAGGACCACATTATGTGGTAATTTTGGGAGGCTCCTGGAGCTCTTAACACCTGGTTTGTCCACACATTGACACCTGACACTAGCTTTAAGCATTTGTTAGGTGGCTCAGAGTGACGCCACTCCAGGGCAGGATTCTCTCTGATCCGCGTTACCCAGCTCATGTTACACAAAGGTGGGGCCACTCAAGGCTACACTTCAGTCTAAACACCCCACCCACTCCCTTTCCCCTACTGGCCTGGATTGGGCCCCCCTATCACCCCCCCGATCCCTACTTACTGTCCTCCTGACCCCCCCCTGCTCACCCACTAACTTGTGGCTGAAGATGGCCAGTAGCAGCAGTGGTCAACCCTTGCCTGCCTGCTCCTCTGGGACAGACAGTGCAGACAGCCTCAAGTCACAGAGTAGGGGGCAAGGGGAGCTCCAGGGGCCAGGAGGGGAGGTACCAGGGGGGCCCCAGGTGGCAGGGAGAAAGCCTAGATTGGGGTGGGGGGGATTCTTACCTTTCATAGTTTCATAGTAGCTAGGGTCAGGAGGGACTTGAACAGATCATCTAGCCTGACCCCCTGCCACAGGCAGGAATGAATGCTGGGTTCACAAGACCCCAGACAGATGATCGTCCAACCCTCTCTTGAATTTGCCCAAGGTAGGGGTGAGGACCACTTCCCTGGAAAGTTGGTGGCCACCCTAACTGTAAAATATTGCCTTCTGATCTCTAACCTAAAACTATTCTTCATCAGCTTATTACCATTGTTCCTTGTCACCCCAGGTGGTGCTGGGGAGAAAAGGGCTCTGCCTATTTGCTGTTGATCTCCCCTGAGGAGTTTGTACGTGGCCACCAGGTCCCCCCTCAGCCTCCTCTTCCTGAGGCTGAACAGGTTCAGGTCCCTCAGTCTCTCCTCGTAGGGCCTGTCCTGCTGCCCTCTCACCAAGCAGGTGGCCCTCCTCTGAACCCTCTCCAGGCTGGCCACATCCCTTTTGAAGTGTGGTGCCCAGTACTGGACACAGTACTCCAACTGCGGCCTGACCAAAGTCGCATAGAGGGGGAGTATCACTTCTCTGGACCGGCTTGAGAGGCATCTTTGGATGCATCTCTTTCAGTCCTTCAGGCCCCTGCTAGCCTGAACGTGTGACTGCTCTAAACTTAAGCTAGCACTAGCACCCATCAACCCGTGTGTGTCTCATAGCACAAGGTATAGCAAGGCCCTAATATTCGAAAACAGCTACCATGTTCCTTCTTAATCTCCTTTTCTCCAAACTAAGCATACCTTGTTCTCTTCACCGTTCCTCATGTGACTTATAGCCTGACCCCTTTATTATCATTTTTGCTTGCCTCTGGATCCCCTCTCCAGCTTTTTCTATGTCCTTCCTAAAAAGTGGAACTTAGGATATTACACAATAAGCCAGGTGAGTCCTAGCCAGCATCTAGTAGCCTAGTACCATCATGCTGCCGGTCTTGTTCTTGTTAATGCAGCCGAAATATTGCACGTTTTTTCTTGTGGCGGTATCATATTGCTGTACTGCCTAGCCCAGGGGTGACCAACTTGCACCAACGGCAGGCTTTGTGTGTGGTTCAACGACAGACTGAGGAGGGAACAGGGAACACAGTGGCAGATTGGGCAGGGAGAAGAAAACAGAGCTACAGATTGGGTAGGGGAAGGGGATCAGACTGGCACCTGGCGATGGTACAAAGTTTACTTTGTGCTATGCCAGCCAAAAAAGTTGGCCCCAATTCAGTATTTGTGCATTAGTTTTTTCTTCCTTGTGTGCAGTACACTACATCTGTCTTTGCTGAATTACATTTTGTTGTCTATAGTCCAGTTCTCCAACTTGTCAAGATCCTTTTAAATTCTATACCTACTCGCCGAAGTGCCTGCAACCCCATGAGAATTCTGCATCACTTTTGCAGCAAATGAACTGCAATCGTAATTTCTCTCTGAGAAGCATTTGAAGGAAGCTGGCAGCTAGAATCCCTTCTATCTGTTGGTGTATCCAAAAGATACAGTTATGACACCCGTTATGACTGGTGATGCACACTTTGACTTCTTAAGCCTATAAAGAAATACCTGCATTTTTGCTCTGTTCACATCCTCGGATAGCTTCAGGGAAATGTTCTTTAGCAGCATCACTATGTTCACAATGTTTCCCGGAATGGCTGGGGAGGAGAGGATATCTGGGACTATGCATGAAAAGTCAGCCAGGCAGCTCCTGTTTCTATGTGCGGTAGCGCTGTGAAGTTTTATCTCAAATCCAGGCTTCATATTTATTACGCTTTCTCTCCCTCCAATGTGTCCTCCGGCAATACTGACAGATCCGTCTGCAGAGATCCTCTAGGGAAAAAGTATAATGCGAGTATAATTGCAGTATAAATTATAAAAGTATAATTAGACAAGTTCATAGATTTCATAGACATTAGGGCTGGAAGAGACCTCGGAAGATCGTCGAGTTCAGACCCCCGCCCCAGGGGCAGGAAGTCAACTGGGGTCATCGGATCCCAGCAAGATAGACATCCAAGCAATTGGTGACGGACAGGGGGGACAAGGCTGAACTCCTCAATGAGTTCTTTGCCTCAGTGTTCCTAAGTGAGGGGCAAGACAAGTCTCTCACTGGGGTTGTAGAGAGGCAGCAGCAAGGCGCCAGACTTCCATGCGTAGACCCTGAGATGGTGCAGAGTTACTTGGAAGAACTGGATCCCTTTAAGTCGGCAGGCCCGGATGAGCTCCATCCGAGGGTGCTGAAGGCACTGGCCGACATCATTGCAGAGCCACTGGCAGGAATATTTAAATGCTCGTGGCGCACGGGCCAAGTCCCGGAGGACTGGAAAAGGGCCAATGTCCGTCCCCATTTTCAAGAAGGGGAGGAAGGAGGACCCAGGCAACTATAGGCCAGTCAGTCTCACCTCCATCCTTGGCAAAGTCTTTGAAAAAATTATCAAGGCTCACATTTGCGAGAGCCTGGCAGGACAAATTATGCTGAGGAGAAACCAGCACGGGTTCGTGGCAGGCAGATCGTGCCTGACCAATCTAGTCTCTTTTTATGACCAGGTTACGAAATGCCTGGACACAGGAGGAGGGGTGGATGTCGTATACTTAGACTTCAGGAAGGCCTTCGATACGGTATCCCACCCCATACTGGTGAACAAGTGAAGAGGCTGTGACTTGGATAACTACACAGTCCGGTGGGTGGCGAATTGGCTGGAGGGCCGCACCCAGAGAGCCGTGGTGGATGGGTCGGTTTCGACCTGGAAGGGTGTGGGCAGTGGGGTCCCGCAGGACTCAGTCCTTGGACTGATACTCTTCAATGTCTTC
>NW_005842817.1:636190-644460 GCF_000455745.1 Alligator sinensis | reverse complement strand
CAGTTAGAGTGGCCAAGGTCTGGAACGGGCTCCCAAGGGAGGTGGTGCTCTCCCCTACCCCGGGGGTCTTCAAGAGGAGGTTGGATAGGCATCTAGCTGGGGTCATCTAGACCCAGCCCTCTTTCCTGCCTATGCAGGGGGTCGGACTCAATGATCTATTGAGGTCCCTTCCGACCCCAACATCTATGAATCTATGAAAAAGGTAGGTGCTTGAATTACCTCTGGTGGCAGTCTATTCCAGACCTTGGGGGCTCGGACAGTAAAGAAGTTCTTCCTTATGTCCAGCCTGAAACAGTCATGGAGAAGTTTGTGACCGTTTGACCTTGTTATCCCTTGGGGTGCTCTGGTGCACAGACATTCCCCCAGATCCTGGTGAGCACCCCTGATAAACTTATAGGTGGCCATCAGATCACCCCTGAGCCTGCGGTTTTCCAGGCTGAAGAGTCCCATGGCTCTCAGCCTCTCATCATAAGGTCTGTTTTCCTGACCTCTGATCATGCACGTGGCTCTCCTCTGCACTCTCTCAACCTTCTCCACATCCTTTTTGAATTGTGGAGCCCAAAACTGGACATAGTACTCCAGCTGTGGCCTCACCAGGGCCAAGTACAACAGGAGAACGACGTCCCCTGATTTGCTCGAGAAGCATCTATGGATGCAAGCCAGCATTTTGCTTGCTTTACTAGCCGCAGCATCACATTGAAGTTGGTCACATGGGGTTCAATGCTAATGCTACACTGAGGATGGGTTGCAGGTTGCTGGACTTTTGGGGTGTCTTAAACATGATTAGACACAAAACCAAAAACTGAGTGCTCTGGTGTAGCTTATTAGATTGCTAAGAGTTTACGCTAACACACCCCCAGTGAGGTCCACAGAGCTGAGTAGGTGCCTGAGTTTAATAATAATAATAATAATAGTAATAACAATAATAATAATTATTATTATTATTATTTATAAGTTGATATTTTGGATACTGGGGAGAGTTAGTGTTTTGGAGACAGGGGAGAGTAAATGTAATTAATATTGTCATTATAATAACTAGCGCGCACAGGAAACCAGTGCCTCCTAAACCAACATGTTTCCTTGGGGTCACCCATCGTCGGCTGCAGAGTCCACAGTCAGGTGGGCTGGAAAGAAGCTAAGGGACTGAACCCAGAGAGTGCTGGTGTATGGGTCTGTACGGTCTTGGTGGGAGGTGGCCAGTGGCATCCCACAGGGTTTGGTTCTTGGCCCATGCTGTTCAGTATCTTTATCAACAATTTAGATGAGGATGTGGAAAGCATGCTGGCCAAGTTTGTGGACAATACTAAGTTATAGGGAAAAGCAGTAATGCTAGGGGATAAGATAATGATCCAAGTAGACCTGGACAATCTGGAAAGTGGGGCAGAACAGAACCGGATGCAGTTCAATATGGATAAATGCAGAGTGCTTCATCTGGGAAGAAGTAAGCAGTGACATGAATATAGGTTAAAAGGAGATGTCCTAGCCAGCACAATGGCTGAAAGGGACCTCGGGGTTATGGCTGATCACAACATGAACATGAGCTGCCAGTGCGACACTGTAGTCAGAGCTAATAGCATACCGGGATGCATTAGTCAATGCGTCGTGAGCAGGCCTAAGGAAGTGATACTTCCCCTCTACTCGGTGTTGGTGATACCCCAGCTAGAGTACAGTACTGTGTCCAGGTCTAGGCGCCACACTTCAAAAAAGACATGGAGAATATTGCAAGGGTCCAGAGAAGGGCCACAAGAATGATTAAGGGCTTGGAGGGCAAATCTTATGAGAAAAGACTAAGGGATTTGGGACTGTTCAGCCTGGGGAAAAGAAGACTGAGAAGACTTTCCAGAGAGCCCCTGTGTAGACAAGCCATTAGATTGTAAGCCCCTTTGGATAGGGACTGTTTTTCTGTTCTATTATTTTACAGCTGATCTACAGGATCCTGATTTATGACTGGGGCTCCCAGGGGACATTGCAATATCCATAAGAAGGGGGAAAAGAGAAGAAACATGAAAGGATATCAAATATTTGGATACAGTGCTCAGAGAGCAAAGGCTTATTAGTGGCATAGCCCTCCACCATTCCCCTTCGGTCAAGACTCAGGAAAGACAACGAAACAGAAAAAGGGATCCCCAGATGCAGGAAGAATAAAACTAACAACTGCAGGAGGACCATGGGGAAAGGAAAGTCACCTGGAATCTGTAATAGGATCAGAAAGAAACAGTGACTCCTGCCATGGGGGGGTCAGGAGATTACTTTAGAATTGATATGGCCCTTTGATATGTTTTAAGATCTGTTTGGGTGGTGGGTGGGTGGGATATATAGGAGTTGAACAATAGGAATTGAAAGAGGTAGCCATGTTAGTCAGAAGGTAGAAAGCAGGACAGAGTACTGTAGCGGGCAAATTGGGTAATGCTAAGGCTTTTTAGCCATAGTCAAGGCCTCCCCAGAACTAAGCACCAAAATTGAGCACCGTGCCTTCTGTGGCTCTGGGAGACGTGACTGGTGTGCTGGGCGAGCAAGGAGCAACCGTTTCCATGTAAGGTATGCTTCTCACAGCGCCAGGGGATTAGACAATTTCAGATGAAAAAGTCATAAAAGTAATGGTCAAACAAAGGAACGTGTGTGTGTAGCACGCTGTGACCCTGGGAGAACAGGGCTGCAGCTGCTGGGTGCCTGCTCGAACAGCAGGGAGCCAAAAACTAAGATCTCACACGCTCGGTGGAGGACCCGAGGCCTGGTACCCCCGAAGGTCGCTGCTGTAATGTCTAAGGAGCCACTTGTCAGGTCGTATTATGGGGAAGAAACCTGTAATCTTGACTAGGGGTTACTATTAAAGTTCACTTGATACCACATTGCACTAGTTGTCATGTCAATCCTTGGGTGGCTCTGGCAAAAAGAAATCCTATTGGTAACAGGTACCACCTTAGAGATGCACTGGGTAAGAGGCAGCAGCCTACTTTGTCAGATGCTGTGAAATTGCAGTTATAGGCCACTCTGTGGGAGGAGAATTTTGCTTGGTCTCTTGGAAATAAGAGGTTGGTGCAACATATATAGGAGCAGAATATGCCTCTAAGGCTACAAGGAGTTTGAATTATCAAAAATAAGTGTCCTGGTTGGCTTTGAAGCTAAAATCACTCATTCTGTTGCATGAGTTTTGGAAAGAAAAGTCTAGACAAGGGTCTCTTGAGAGCAGTTGTAAGCCAGTAGCAGAGCAGAAGTGTGGCAGGTACATTACCTCAAAGAGTGACTGGACATCCAGGTTTGCACAGGAATCTGTGGTTTTCTGCCACTTTCCATCCCGGCACATAAAGAGCCTCTCCCCGCGGAAGAGACGGCCGCATGGTTCAGAGCAAATGGCACCACTAACTCCACAGTCACTGGTACATACCCCTAGAAAACAACAGGCAAAGACTGATGGCTACAGAGGCCTGGCAGGATACCTTGATCCATATGGTAAAGTCATGTGTTTGCCCCAGTGCCCAATAACTCTGGATAGTATCATCGCTATCTGAACACCATCGCTGGACACAGTCAGGTAGCTGTCCAGTGTGGCAAAAGATTTCAAATTCATAATATATTTTGCTTTTTCGTGAAGATCTTTAAAGGATCGGAAATGAGATGTCTGGGCAGGGAAGGGGAAGGGGAAGGGGAAGGGGAAGGGAACTGTCTCCTTCCCTGAAGGTGCTCACTGACCTCACCAGAAAATGCTAACACTGTCACATGTGATTAGATGGGGCTTGTTTTGCTGCAGAACAAAATAAGCACCATGTCTCTGGAAAAGAGTAACTCAGGAGTGAGCGTTTTCAGCCAACAGGGATTTTCTTCTGGTAGTACCAAAAAAAATGTTCACGCTTTAAACTCTAGAAGCCATAATTAGCTCCATAATGCAATATTGTCTCTCTCTCTCAGCATTACCCATCCAGCTAAAATGTACCTACTCGAACAATGCAGGAAAAGCCTGCTGTTCTCACCCCTCCCACACTCTCTCATTTGTAGATCTAGTGATTTCTATGACAATCTTGTTTGACTTCCATTGAACACCTTGACGAACTTGTTAGATGGTTCTCATAAACTCCGTGCTTATTTCGGTGTCGGTTTGATATTTGAGAAGGGTTAAGAAGGGGCATAATTATTACACTGTACCTGCTTGACTTCGGATCTTTGTTTCCTTATTGATAACCTGAAAAACAGTTAGGAAGAGGGGAAAATTTAAGTTGAAATAAAAATATCAAGAAAAGCCTCCTGATAGTGAGTTGAGTTGCTTGAAATGGTGGAAGAGATTTCCCAGGGAAGTAGGGGAAGGCTCACCACTGTAGGACACTGAATGCAAACCAACCAGTGCATTTGGAGAAGCAGTCCTTCCTTGACCAAGTTATGGAGCTAATGGCCCACCAGACCTTGCTCACTGGTCTTTCCCTCCCCTCCCCCACTCCCACTTTGTACATGCTAAATTTCAACACTATCATATTTTAAGCCCACTTGTTGTATGACACTATTTCAGCTCTAGTAGGTATCTCTTCTCTCCAGGATAACAGCCAACACGCCATTGCAGGGCCAGTGGAGGAGAAAGAGGATGATGGAGCCAATCTATTTTGGAGATGCAACTCGCAGACCTCACTCCTGAAAGCACAGCCATGAGGCAGAGGAAACTTATGGCAGTGCTGTTGCTGACTGCCTATCAAGGGAGAACACTGCCACAGTAATTCTGGAAAAGATGCCTTGTGTGCTGGCCAGCTGTCTTTTCCATTTCTGCCCCTCTCCAACCTCCCCTCCCTCCAACCACTTTGCTCTTTGAGCAAAGAGCCCCCTTCCCACTTCCCCAAACCAGGAGAAGAGGAAACTTAACCGGTCTCCAGAGCCAAGTAAGGGCTTCAATAATCTGGCCCTTTGCACACTGTCTCCAAACTTGCTCTTGCTTTGGGATAGTGGACTGAAACCAGAAAATGTCCAGAGCTATCTGATGCTATGAAAACTTATTGAAGAATACAGTTCATATTTCCACTAGTGCTACAGCGGGCCTGAAAAAAATTCTCTTACCTCCCCCAACTTCAAAGAGACCACACAGACCATAGTCACTTGTATACAGCTCTTCCTTGAGGTCTTTCTTACAAACTTCCTCAGCATTGGTGCCTGGCACAGCTATGCTGGAGAATATAACAAAGCTCTGGGACATAAAGGTCTGGCAAGGGGATAACTAGTTTTTTAGGGCCCCAAAATAGTAATGCTGTTTCATGCTTGAGATGAGTTCTCCATACCCAAATCCTTTCCCAGCCAAAGTGATCAGCCTGATATGTGGTGGTTGTGTCAGAGGAGACAACTATTTAGTTTTCAACAATTCCAAATGTAAAAATACAACAGTAAATCTCTATATATTTTCCTTACTGAGTTTTTTTTAGGACCCTGGGTCCTGACCCTGCGGATTTCTCCGCCTTCTTGGAGGCCCTGTCAAGTCAGAGAGGCCAAGAAGATGCAGAGAACTTGCTTGCCTAGAAATGGGTCCTTGATGTCTCCAGTTATAACATTTCCTGTTAGTTAACTCACCCCTGATTTAATCTGAAGTTCAGCTGGAAGGAACTGAAGAGCTAAGAGAAGAACCAGGCAATGGAATGGCATCAGCCCTGCTGGCATCCTCGTTCATTTACTGCTTTCCCCTAGAAGAAAACATTTAAAATCCAAGATTAACATCATTATTTCAAATCATGTCTTCAGCTACTACTGAAAATGGGTGCCTACACCAGTTCTGGGGTTTTTCTTTTACCATTCTCATTTGTTGGTAGACAAATTATTTGAAAACTATTTATTAGCACCTTTCTAAGGACATATTGCCTGAAAAAATGTTTTTTCCTTAAAATTTGGTCAACACTGAAAAAGTTATCTGATTAACAATCTCCTGGTAATTACATAGTGTGTTGTATATGGAGACATGTCATCACTTAGGGCCCTCAGGCCTGATACAGCCCAAGCGCTTTCTCCATGATATTTGTTTGCCATTGTCCTTGGGTATCTCTGATGAGGAGTGTCTCTGTGTGGAATGAATTTAAAAGTAAATTCCCTTGAACTTAACAAAATCTTGTTGATCCAACATGGTGAAGAGGATTCACACTCCATAATTAATGCTAATAAACATCATGACTTCGGGAGTCAGGAAATCTGGGCTCCAATAGAGAACAGGCCTGGCCTTCACTGACATGATGTAATTATATTTGAGAAACAAGCTTAGCCTGAAGCAAGATCGATATCTCTGACAAAGCTTTGCACCATCTGGTGGCATTCAGTCCTTGTGTCTCCTTCTCAAAGCCTAGTGGCCCTTAGTAAAAGCACGGTTGCCTCAGATGTAAGTATGTTGCAAGTAGATGTGCTAGCGGGGGAAAATCCAGCAGAGCCCTAACATGGGAAAATAATGAATTGCATAAAACCAGATGGTTCACCAATAGCATAATCATGTCCAAAGTCAGCTTCAAGAGCAGAAGCAATAGGAGCTGGTGGGAGCTGGAGCTTTCCAAGATACTGCAACTTGCATTACCAACTCTCTGAAGCAGGTTAAGCCACGTGCCAGAAAATTAACTCAGTGAAATAATGAGCTAAAAATTAGGGCTGTGCGAAATTTCACCAGCCATTTCATTTTGACAGTGTTTCGACTCATTTCAAGATTGAAACAGCAAAATTGAAATGAAACAAAGAGCTTTGAAATAGCCTCGAAACAAAATGAGGCTAGTCAAAATGTTTCAAAAGTTGAAATGTTTCGACCATAGCACTGGGGATGGAAGTCAGTCCAGCTGAGCTGATTCCCATCCCTGGTGCTAGATTGGGCAGGGGGCGGGAAGTCAGCCCAGCTGGGCTGACTTCCTGCCCCCGGCTGGATCTAGCGCCGGGGATGGGGAAATCAGCCCAGCTGGGCTGACTACTCGCACCCTGCCCGATCCAGCACCGGGGAGGGGAAATCAACCCAGCAGGGCTGGCTCCCCTTCCCTGGCAGATCTAGCGAAACGTCGAAACAGAGTCAAAATAGCCCGACTGTTTCAATGAAGCAAAACGGAACAGCTGTTTTGAATCAAAATGAAATTCGATACAAAATGCTGTTCCGTTGAAACCTCAAAACTCAAGGTGAAATGGAATAGTGCCGTTTCACACAGCTCTACTAAACATCCAACGCAGGAAGTCAATGCAAAGGAACAACCTGCACTGTCAGTTATGTTTAAGGAAAGACCCATATGGCAGATGCGAGCCACATTTCAAGGAGCTGCTCTGAAATTATATTGTAAGGTCATATAATAATAGATTACAAGATCTATGGATCGAAGTGTGAAAGAGTAAGGATGGATACTAACTGGACTGAGAGCCTGAATTTTGGGGCCAATTCCCTACTTCCTTCCACCTGTACAGAAGATTCATTCTAAGTATGAATTTTAATAAAGTGCTTCAAAGCTCAGTTAATTAAAGGAGGAGATCTTCCTGCCTTAAAGCTAATGGATGCCTTTCATATGGAAAGAATATTACTAAAAACAGAAAGGGCAGAACAGAGGAGGGCTCTGTATGAACAATATTGCTGAAGAGTGAAACTGCTATTCTGTTCAGCCCAAACTTGCACAAAAATATGTAGGGTTTGGGCAATGAATTGTAATTATTTCCTTACAGGGGCCTACAGATTGCTTTCTTTTGCTTCAACTTTTCCCTATGTACCCTCAGCCTTAAAAATGACTATAAAAGAAAACACCCTTTACATTTATTTTGCTTCATCATTTTTTTAATTGCATGTTTCATGTTTAATCGCTGAGGTAACTCCACCTAGGGCTGTTATCTGTAGGTGTGTGAAATTTGGGAGGGAGTCCAAATTCAGACTATGCTCTGTCTGTACCTGAAGTGCTCTGACCAATTTCATTTGCATTACTTGAGTCATGGTGGAAACTATTCAAATACTTAGTGCTGTAGGAACATGTCGAAATTCTTCTGTGCCAACACATGTTTACAAAAACAAACAACATGGCAACATATCACAGCCGTTTAAGATAAAGAGCAAACACCCACATTTTAGTTTAATATATGCGTGCTCATACATAATATAACATTTGAATTGAAAATGATCTAATCCTATTACGTGACAAATAAGCCATATTGTAAGCCGAAAGTCCCATTCTTTCCTACACAAAGGAATGAAAACAATATTAACTTGGCATTTCCTTTAGATTCTTCAATGGAAAGAGATAGTTTTGCCTGACACAGAGGAAACTGGGGACCCTACTCCTTAGATTAAATTCACAGGTGATGAAGAGCGT
>NW_005842817.1:596500-636159 GCF_000455745.1 Alligator sinensis | reverse complement strand
TGCAAGGACTGTATAGCAGAATAGGGAGCAGTGGTGATGTGTAGGGGGTGCGTGTGCACCCCCTGAAAGCGCTGGTGCACCCCCTGATAGTCAGCGTTCCCAGGAAGGGGGGGCAGGCAAGAGCACTGGTGCCCCCCCTGAGAGCACTGACCGGGGAGTGGGGTGCCAGAAGTGATCCCCGTGGTTCTCCCGTGGCCAATTGCACTCATCCAGAAGTGACAGCGGTGCACCCGGAAATGCCAGTGGTGCGTTTCTGCCACTTGCGGGTTGGTGGGATCAGCCGCGGGAGGACCCACCCCCCCAGTCACTGACAGGCTGCTGGGGGGGACAAGTGCCCCCCCGACTCAGGAGGCACCAGTTGCCCATGACAGGGAAGGTTTATTTTACCCCAGGAAAAATTTCAACTGGTAGTTCTTGATTTTTTGGGGCTAATTTTTCAATTTAGAAATTCCACTGCAGTGTCTCTTGACATGCCTCAGGCTTTCCTTCTCCTGCAACGGTCTCTTATTTATATTATTATAATCTTATCAGTAAGGCCTGGTGAGTAACTACTCTCAGCGCAAAATATTGCAACTTGAGGATCCAGCCTGGAAATGGGAGAATCATGGTATTCCAGCCTTGAGAGGGGCGAAGGCCTGAGGCCTATCATCAGAAGCAGTTCCACTAAGAGAGGGGAGTCATGTAACAGATAACTCTGAACCACCACGTTGTCACAGAACAGTGCAAGGACTGAAGTAGAACATTGCCTATAAAACCTTGACTCTGTGCTATTTTAATGGTAAAATCAGAGACAGGCCCGTGTTCATCAAGGTATGAAAAATAAGAAGCCCCTGCTATAAGCATGTCATACGACCAGCTACAAAAATAAATCCACATTCCAACTGCATTTGCTCCAAGTTGCAATCCCATGTCACATGACAAGTCCCTCTCTTTAAAAGAAAGTTAATGCAAAAATGTATGTATCATCTATACTATGCATCATTATTCAGTATTTTTAGGGCCTGAAAGGGCCATTAAGATAAAAGTTAAATTAAAAAATCCCCAAAAGTGCCGGTGTTGCTTGTAAAGCAGCTATAACATGTTTGCACGGTGCAACCTCAGCTGAAGTCTCAATAACTAGTAAATAGAAATTAAAGACCTGTGGCAAGAGCTTTAACTTTAAATGGGTTAAACGCTGAACTGTAGAACTTTTCGGCAATGTCAGTTTTGAATTGAACACAGATATGAATTTTAAGGAAGGTCATTTATTGAATCTCTTCCTTTTCTACAGAAGCATATAAAATTCTGACATGGGGCCGGGGAGGAGGGAACAGAAGCTATTTACAATCAAGCTAAAAAAAATTAAAGAACAAACAGTCGTTTTGACATGTTTTGGGTATGTCAGAAAATTCCGAACTATCTACCAGCATGTTAATGGGTTTGATCTTCAGTTGGATGTGATCTGGATACACAGCACAAATAATTAAACTTGCCTGATCTTCTAAGATATTAAATTATTTTCAGGATGGTTTGAATTTTTCCTCTCCAAAGGTGAGTGTGGAGACTAAACAATTAACTGTGAAAAAATATCAATAATTGCCTATATATTTAACTATTATAATTTTAGCTCATTTCCAAGGAAATCACCCAGCCTGCTGCTCCAGGGAGTTGTATTAATCATTTTCAAGTGTTATGCGAAAGGGTTAATTGGAGGCCATACTCACTGTTTCTGAAGCCAGAGCCGTGCAGTATGTAGTGATGATAACAGGGGATTCTCCGATGTCACAGCTAGGTTCC
This sequence comes from Alligator sinensis, assembly GCF_000455745.1. Lineage (NCBI taxonomy): Eukaryota > Metazoa > Chordata > Crocodylia > Alligatoridae > Alligator > Alligator sinensis. The sequence goes on along the minus strand of NW_005842817.1, from coordinate 634,383 downwards.
CAGCCATTCATCTATTGCCATCTTTTGCTCTAGCCCCGTCTCTTACTAGGATTTCCCTTGGTATTGCTCCTGCTGCTGATTCAGTGCTTTCCAAAAGGAAACACCTTAGGCAGAACCCATGTGTTTCCTGTTGGACTAGTACAACACGGGGATTTTAGGATGACACAACATTTGACAGTATCAGATGACATATAATTTGCAAAACATGCTTTGCACGCACACCTACAGAAATCACAGCATTACCTCGTTTGTCAAGAGGCCATAAAAACAGATCCCTTGTCTGGGGCTGTTGATGCTCACTCCCCTTGGAGCACAGTGGAGGAGGAGCCTTTGGTAACTTTTGTTGTCTTAAGAGATGGACTAACAAGACTTTGTGTCAGGACATTTGGACTTTGGATAGAGAAAAGGAAAAAGTTTCAGGATAAAGTTGCATCAAATTGGCTGAAAGGATTTTCCCTAGTTTGAGGTCTGTATTGAGATCTGGATATGGGTCACAAATGTCTGTCTCTCAATGGATTTATACCACTAACAGGATTCCTTGAAGTTATGCTAGTTATACCTCTGCCCTGACTTGGTTTCTATACTATTGATCTGAAGGCAGGTTTGGTGTACCTATATGAATAATTTCCATGTAATCCTGCTTGTATCCAACATCAATAGTAGGTAGTAAAGGTGAGAAACAAGTAAAGTGGTGATACGAATACAAATAATCCTTCATCTTGCCCAGCAGCAAATCGGCCTCAAGTAAACTGCACAAGATGTTGGGTTCAATAGAAGAGGAACTGGATGACATTTTACCCCTTGCGGCATACAAGAGATTAGACTAGGTCATGTGCTGGTCTCTTCTGGTCTTTAACTCAAAGAACTTGCTTCTAAATCAAATCATGAAGTTAACAATGCCTTCCTCCCTACTCATCTTCACAGTGGCACAAGAGTACTTCAGCCAATTTAAGGGGCTCCTAGGAAAGCAACAAGTTGTTTCCATTATTTTGAGACAGAAACTTTGGCACAAAAAGATTAGGCGACTCGCACGTTGCACCTGCTCTTGCAGAAATTGCAGTATGTACAAATGGTAAAGGGGTGACACTCTGACAACCTTCTGCTCACCCAGAATTGTCCTTTTATAAATCCGATCCTGGGGCTTTGTGCAGCTAAAATGAAACTTAGTGGAGCTTAGACTGCACCAGGGATGAAGGTGCCTAAAGCCTCATGCCAGCACTCTTGGATGCCCAGATTCATAGGCACGTACATTTGCCAGGAGCTTCAAGATCCGTTTCTGCACATATTCAGAACTGCTGTCATCTTGGCCAGGTTGAGCAGCTTGGCATTAAACTAACCCAAGTCTGGCTGGGATCCTAAAATTAGCTGCTCCCCTGCCAAATACCCAAAGGGACCCAAGCCATTACGCAAACTCTGAACAGGTGAGACACTGGAAATACCGAGTTCTGCCAGACTGCAGTAGCGTGGCCACTTTCAGCAGTGGTGGCAGTGTCTGCCTTTCATGGGCCAGCCTGGTTAAAGAGCTAGCCCAGGAAATGGGAAACATGGGCTCTAGGCCCTCCTCAGCCTACGGGGGCTCAAACCCTTATCCCTTGCTTTCCAAAAGAGTGTCTTAACCAGCCCCCACCAGCCTAGCCCCCAGCTATTGCCTAGAGGCAACTTAGGAAGCAACAACCATTTTAGTTAGAATTGCCCCAAAATGGGATTATTGCAATTGGGCAAAAGAATGAAGCCAATTATGAAAATGTGAGATCTAAATTGCTTTTTTTTTTTTTTTTGGAGGGTCTTAGAGAATTTTTCCTGAAAGGGGGTGGAGGGGTGGGGGCTTCCTACCTTCTTATTGAACACATTAGCAAAATGGTTAACAATTTTTAATTAAAATTTAACAATGTGAGGTCAATTATGGCAAAAATGAAAGGCAGTACAGGTTTCCCTCACTTCATGCAGGTTCTGTACGCATGAATTCGCTCTTATGCGATGACCCTTTTTATTCCAAAAATGTGTTTTATGTGAGGTAAATCCACTCTTAGCCATTGGTGTGGTGGAAGCCCGCAGTCAGCTGCTTTGTGCAGTGCATTGTGGGAGTGATGCCCACCAAAATAGTCTCCTGTGTGGATCTGTGCTCCTTGCTCATTGTCTGCGACACGAGTTTCTGTAGTTGCCATCCCCATTATGATAGTGCCCTGGGCTTGTGTCTACTGTCTGCTGCCGGTGAGCACCCAAATTGTCTTGCAAAGTGGTAGAAATGAGTCAGTCCAGTCGAGGTCTTGGAACATATCCCTATTTGTTACATTGTAAAGTGAGTTCTCTTTATGCAAATTCGAGTTATGCGCCCTTTCCCAGGAACACATGTACAGCATAAAGCAAGGGAAACGTGCAATTAAAAATTTTAAAACCCCTTTAAAAAAGGAGACATTTTATTGAGGATGTTTTTGAGCAGCTTAAACATACTGGTTAAAGATAAGTGCAATAGATTTATATACTCTAAAACTAGATCATTTTGGGGAAAATTGCATAAGCCATAAAATGTAAACAACCTACAAAAGTAAGAGTTGAAGGTTGAGACAGCGGGGGGGTTGGGACCCAACATTAGTCTCTTAGAGCAGCCTCTGAAGTCAGCCCTGGAGTAGCTTGCACAGAGGGTGCCCCTGGTACCTTGGACTGAGTCGAAGCTTTCTGGCCTTCAACCTCCCCGATTACCCTGGCCCCCACAGTCCTACCCTGTGGCTTGGGTTTCAGGGAAAGACTCTCTCTCTTTAAGGGGATGGAGAGCACCCAAAGGCATATACAAGAAAGCAGGCAGCTCTTCTCAACCAACAGAAATCTTTATTGATCAACTGCAATACAGTAGGCAGTATCCTTGGACCCAAAAAGCCAGGATAACTCGCAGGCAAACTTGTCACAGGCCCGCTGGGCACTGTGAGCGTATGAATTTAGTTGCAGGCTGACTGGGTGCTGCAACTGTATCAGCCACCAGGCTGTTGGTTCGGGATCGAGGAGGCAGAGTTGGGAGTGAAGCAAAGGCAAATTTATTATAGTTTACACATACAGCAGTTAACAGAAAGATAAATGCGATAAGCAAATAATGCAATAATAAAGAACTAATAGTAAATAATAACAACAGATAGACAGGCATGGGTTGGCAACTTATCAATAGTCCCTCGATGCCCTGTGCGGGCCAAGTGATTCCAGCGAAGTCAGGTGTCCCCGATAGATGCTGTCGGAGGGATTATCAGGGAAGATCCCTTGATGAGGATCCGATCCTTACTCACACCGGGAGTCCGGGCTTGGAATAGTAATGACTGTTCTGTTCCCTCCTTCCTGTTGGTCACCTGATGCACACGCTTTTTATACCTAGTTTTATGCTAATCTGTTGGCTTTAGAGCCACTCACAATCTTGCCCTATAGCTGTTACCCTATGGGACTGAAAGGTGTTAAAAATTATCATAAAAGGTTACTACCCAGACTCGGGTTTAGCCAATAAGCAAATTACAACGCAGCATTTTTAGATTTGAAATTAACATTACTCAACCCTTTTAGATTTTCCTGAATATGATTTCTTGAGACATCCTTTCCTGGAATGTGCCAGGCAGTTGGATCCAGTTTTTATCATCAAGGCTGAACTCCGAGCAAAAACTGTTGGGTCAGCTAATCTTGCAGCTATAGCTTTGCCTTTGGGGCCCAGTCAGTTCCACAAACAGTTTTATCATGTTGGTTAAAATTATGACAGGCAAGTTACATTTGCGGGTTACAAACTTACAAGCTTTATATTAGGCAAAAATTCCAAATGCCTCCAAGAAGCACATATTTATTGCTTATTAATCTCTTTGGTTCTGGCCATCACACAGACTTTGTCAGGGAAAACAGCCTCAGCTGTTAAACGGAGTCATGCCTCTCTCTCCCTTGTCTCTGGGTATCTCTGTTTTTCAAGATGGTCTCCACTTTTGAGTCCCTCTGTGGCACCAGAAACAACAGGACGTCTCTTCAAGTGCCGAGCGTGGAGTCCACTTGTCGCACTGCTGGGTCATTCTGCGCACAGTCAGCGCATTCCCCCTAACAGGGCACCCCTGCAGGCTCTTCTTCCAAACGGTTAATCTCCTCCTTTCCCCAGGTGCAGGCTAGTTAGGGAAACCGAGGCATGTGGCATTATTATAACATGAACACATTTAAACCAGAAATCCAACAAACCCAGATTCTGGCATATTTGCATTTTAAAAAATCCATTTCCATTCCCTCTCCTAATATGCTGCCTTCCCTTTGCTTTATTAAACTTTGGGCTTCTGGGGCGCAGACTATCCCATCTTGAATGAGTATCTGGGAAATGCTTAAAAATACTGCAATTGGAAGTGATCAGACGATTTCCAACAAAGCAGCATTGAAAATGCTGGTTGTTGAACCTGTAATAGTCCATGTGAAACACCAGTGAAGTTTCCAAGCCAAAGCCAGATTCCAAGAATTTGGATCCGCCTGGATTCCTGGTGAATGTTCTGGGGCTGGGGATGTTGGGAACTGCAGGGTCTCTGGCTTTTAGCAATTCACCTCCAACAGGCCTGATCTAAGGTCAGGGGCCCTAAGATCAGATATACAGTATATCACTACAAATAAAGATGAAAGGTTCCCTGCACACTGCAAGGAAGTCCAGAAAAGAGAGCAGTTAGTCTGCATCCTTAAAAATGCATGCATTACAAATTTAAGCTACAAAAATAAAACGCATATTTAAATGGAAAGCATTAACTGGAATGCTAGCTTACAAGTCTTCTCCTAGCTCTGCCAAAAACTCCCCATACAACCTAGAATCCAAGAATGTAATTAAATTTGTTGGGTTCCCTTCCTGTTTCAGTCACACTTTGAAGAGGAAGATGGGAGACTTTTCCTGCATTTCTTCCCAGCACCAGCAGGCCTCTAAATACCTGGTGACTGACGTCTTCAGCCTGTTTGCTGGCTGCAGTATACTGGTGTGCTCTTCTTGTTACCTAGAAGTAGCAACACTGTAGAAGACAGCAGCCTGGCTTAAACATTTCAAGTTTGGAAATCTCTAGGAATGGTATCCTAGGGCAGTTGTTCTGCAGCTGGGCCACAGGGACAACTATGGCGAGGCTGACCTCACTTAATATTCATATTGCTACACTGCTTCAGCACAGAAAGCTGTAGAGCTGCCTCAGTGTAAAGCTATGAGTAGGCTACCTCTGCCGAGAGGCTGAACTACTTACCCAAGGCTCTGTGCTGCTTCCCTACGAGGGTGGCCAACTGTGAGAGGCTTTGCATGGAGTGAAGGAAATTGTAAGGGTAGAGAAGCACAGAGCAGATCATGAGTCTGTGGTTGAGAACTACTGTTTTTGAGTACAGAGCACCTCAGTCAATAAACCCTATATCTGGAAATACTGAGTGAGTGTGTGTACACACTCCTACTACCCTTGTGTACATTTCTTAGTGTTCTTGTTCACAGCCCTAGCACCCCAGTGCAGGTGATTTTGGGGGCTCAGAAAAGATACACGAAGACATGCTGAACCTCATTCTTAAGTAAGGGAAGACAACTCAGTTAAAGAAGGATACATCCCAAACCACTTTTTAAAAAATCACTGCCTAAATTCAGAGGAAAGAAGTTTAATTCCAGTTACAGTGAGTCTCTTCATGATCCTATTCCACAGCAGGTGGGCAAGCAACTTCTAAGAAAGGTAGGGAAGAAAACGGAGGAAAAAAAATAAGTCAGGTTCTGAAAATGGGTGTATGCCAAAGAAAGCCTAGGTCTGACAGCAGAAGCTCCGTCTTGATCTAAGGCAGGCAAAAGGAACGGAGGAGCAGGAAGCGCACGCCTCTATGTTCTTGACAAAGTACGAGAAAAGGCAGAGCTATACAGGTACTGCTAGGACAAAAAACCCACTGTGAAGCATGCAAGGGGATGGGCACTCACAGGAGAAATTTCCCATCTAGTGTTTGGCTGAACTTCCTCCCCCTTAGCTAGGAACCAGACCACAGCAGGAAAGTATTTTAAACTTCAAGGATTGAAGAAAAATGGCTAAAGCTAAGTGAATACTGCAGGAATGAAAGAAAACTAAAGGCAGCCTTACCTTTCAGGTAAGTGATGGCAGAGATGTGAGCGATTCTCTGACCTCACTGAGTGGTCTGAGTGGTCTTTCAACTTATTAAGACAGATCCTTTTTTTAGGTAGAGTGCTTCCCTTAATATGCAAGTGCCTGAAGTCCCCAAAACAGCATGAAAGAGGTAGTGTCTCACACACGCTGCACAGGACATTTTAACCCATATGCATGTCAATCATGACGGAGCATCATCTTGTTCTCCTCCTTGATATTTTTATTGTAGTATGGAACTACAAGAAGAATTTGACTGTGTAGCAGAGATTACAGTACATTTTCAGTGATTACCATTTGAAGAAAATGTATACCTTTATAAAGATTTCATAATGGTTTGAACGTTTGCTCCCTGTTTTGAGATATGGGGAAGGAGTTTCAAAGGAACTGCATCAGGCGTTGTTTCTTTTCAAAGCTTGTATTGTAATAATTCCAGACAAACACAAACCTTCCCGAACGCACAAAAATGCACAAGTATTCCAACAGTGACTTTATTTGCTGGAGTTTTGATAACATGCATCATTTTACAGCACCTGTAAACAAGTCAGTGAAGCAAAATGCTTTAAGGAATTTGTACTTTATCACCCTACCACATCTGGTGTGGTACACAATGCTAACCACTGAAAAGACAGACACATATTAGGGCAACTTCTTTATGGCTAAAAACACTCATAGCAGCAGCTTTTAAAAGATGATTTTTATTAAATCAGTCATTGCACTTGGTCATTTATTGCTACAGCAAAAAAAAAAAAAGGCCATTAAATAATTAACACCTTTCATATCTGATTTAACTGATTGTCTTGTACTGCTTGTCTGCTACAAGCTTAAATGCAGACATAAAATCATCATAGAGCAATTTATCACAAGATTCATTTTATGCTCTGATCACAGTGAAGAGCTCGTAAAATAGAGAATACTCTATTGTATTATGTTCATTTCTTGGTTTTGCATCATCAGACTTAAAGAGGTAAAAGAGTTCTAAAAAAGCTTAGTGTCTGATAGAAGCACTACAGCTGCATGTTATTCCTGGATATAAAGATCTGGCTCAAGTCTTCATTTATGATGCATCTAGACAATTAAGAATTAATAATGAATCAGCTTATTAGCAATGCATCTTGGAAATATAGCCTAATACCTGTATATATATTATATGCTATTAGATTTCATGACAAACATAAATCACCAACTATGGTCCAACATCACTCAATTGACTCTTAGATATTTGCCATTTATTGTGCGCCAATTATGGAAAAGTGTTTTCACAAGTTATTATGCTCTTGTTTTCTTGCTGAAGTGATGTATTACATTATTACTATGCCTATGCATATTTCTGGGAGTAGAAATCTAAATGTTCTCTTACCAATCATGACTACTTCCTGATGAACTTACCCAACTACGGGGCATGCTTTTGCCACCTAAATTCTGCTACATCAATAACAGCCGAGGCTGTTGCTTAACTAAAGCAAAGTGTTTAATTAGCCTTCCTATTTAAAAAGCTTGGAATAGTGTAGCTCTATACCAGATGTGGACAGCATGAATAAAACATGAGATGTGGGGAGAAAGAGCAGGGAATTATTTTCCAACACTGACCATTCTGAGACTAATTCCTTCCGGGGTGACAGCATCATGTGACTCATGGGTTTTGAACCTTTTTTCTCTATGGGGAAGTACATAAAGAGAGATATTGCATCGGAGTTAGGACAGTGAGGTCAAAAGGAGGTGCTTTAATCAGTCATGTGAAAATACACATTTCTTTAATATGTTGTTTATGGCAAGAATAACACTCATTTGTAGAAGAGTCCAGAGAGATTTTATCTAGCATCACTCTCGGGAAAATACCACCCATTGTAAAGATTGTATGAAGTTACGTGTTCACGTGCATGAGACAGGCCTGAGACTGTGAAAGTCACATTTCATCTTAAGGAAATTTATAAAAATCTCTCAATACTACTATTACTACTTAAAAAACCCACTAGAGACTGTGATGACTTCAATACCCAAAAGCCAAGTAATTCAGGCTTAAGGCTGATTTTGCATGTGCTGTTATACGTGCTGCAATATCTAGGCACAAGAGGTTGAGTTAAGGATGGATTTTAGCCTTGCTTCTAGATTTTGTGTGTGTTATGGTTTCAGAAATTATCTGTGTTTTAGCAGAGTCCCGTGATTCAATCATAAATCCCTTTTATGAATCCTATAGTGCAAGTGACAAAGTGTTCGCTAAGAAAATATTTTGATTGTTATAACTACTATGCATAGGTGATCCATTTGCTTCATTGCATTAACAAATTCCTATTTTATCACCCAAATTGTAAAATGGCATATTATTAATACTCACTGAAGACAGGCACAACAGAGTAACCCTGGGTAAGAATGCTAAAAATTAAAAAATAATATACAAATATCATATATTCCCTTTTGTGTGTAGGGGAAAAAGTAGTGACTACAATTACTATAAGGCTACTCCATCCCTCCCAATAGACTATTTTACAGATTACTTGTAAAGATATAATCACCCTATTTATAGTATAGATCTCTTTAAAAATTACACTACAAGTATTCAATAAAAATCTATTAAGAACTCCCTCTCCTTTTTATACAGATTCAGTAGTATTTTCAAGCAAACCAGAAAATATAGGTCTGCGATTCCAGCACAGTAAGAAATAAGGCCTCTTCGATATTTGGCAAAAAAAAATAAAAAAAATTACATCATTATTCATTTTCTTTTCTTCCGTCTCTGAATACAAGACTATATTCTTTTTACTCTTTTTCTTCTCTAAAACCAGCATTATTCTTTAAGTAAAAAAACAGTTCTTTTTGTATTTTGACTTGGATTCCTAGCGAGTCTATGCCAGCTCATGTAGACATCACCATTTTCTTCAGCTTTTCTATTTCAACCTATAGAAAGAGAAATTATGAGTAAAGAAATAATTTGTAATTCAGTAGCAGTACCTTTAATTAAATGAAATCTGAACCTATGCATCAATTTTCTTTGCAACTCTTTCCTTGTAATTTCTTTGTAATTCTTTTTTTGTAATGACTTATTAAAACACATTAATTTAACAACTTAATAAGAGCATAGCTATAAAAATATGTACATTTTCTGTGTTATTAAACTGCTGGCCTCTGCCTCACCTAAATAGCCAAGGCTTCCAAAATTCATTTAACAGGATCTACTTTATTTGTACTGTAAAATTTCTTGACTAAACGGCTCCAAGTAACGTGTCCTGCCGAACATGTTTGTTCGGTGGACTCAGTTGCTTGACAGCAGACTCCTGCACAGGCTACATAGCTAGTGTGTTGCAGCCCCTTCCTGCCAAGTGTGCCTTATAGCTTTCTTTTAAAGGATTCTGAAATATATATTCTCTTTTGAGTTACAACAGTGCAAATCTGCAGTAACATCACTGATTTCAGTGGAAGTCCAACAGCCGGGCTATATTCTAAACAGTGACATTTGGGGAACATTCTCTGAATTTGCAAAAAGGCAATTTTTGCTAACTTGAAGGCTATTTTCCTCTATCATCCTTTTTGTACCTACCAAAAATGAGATCACGAAAGACCACATATAAATATTTATGATGAACACACACTAGTTATTTCACAATACAGGACTCAGAGGTGATATGCACTCAGAGTTTCTCCCTGTAAAACTCCTGCCAGTTTTTCCTCAAAGCATGAAAGGGAAACCAGGGAAGGAAGCAAGACTTGAGTTCAGATATGCTACTACAACCTGGTGTTATTTGAGTTATTCTAAAACACTCATTTATAGCTCATTAAAATGTTGTTATGAACATCGGGGGATAGAAGGGGGCGGCAGAAATCAGGAAAAGTGCCAGCATTTTCATAAGTCAGCTGCATTATTTTTTTTTTATTTTTTTATTTATTTATTTATTTATTTTTTTTTTACCAGATTGATAAAAATTGACATTTTACTCTAGGAACACATGGGGACAAAACTTCTCAGCTGTTTACAGTACCTGGGTTCCCATCGCCATATGATTAAAAGGTGTTTCATGAAATGTTAGTTCTACTATTTGGGAGCTGCCTGTATAAGAAGCTCCAAGAGAGAACATGTTCATAATCTAGCAGGATATTATATAACTCTTCCCCCAGATTGGTACTCTGTGTTTTATCTCTAACTTTACACTTGAAAGTTTGTGTTTTTCTAGCTGTAAGTCCTTACTACAAAATCTTTCATGCAAAGAAAGAAAAAAAGTCAAGGATAAGAAAAAATGCTGCTTTAACTGGGCAAGCACTCAGGCTTGTACTAAGAAAACCTCTACAGAAGAGGTCAAGCATTGCTGTCAAGCCATCCATTAGCCAGTTAGTGTCAGAGGACAGCATGCACATCCCAATAGTTACCTCCAAGTTACTTCGTATCACCTTCTCTTCCTCCAAATCTTGTTTTAGTTTTTCCAGTTCTTTCCTATAAATTTAAAACAAAAATTTAAAATACATGACTGAAAACATACAATTATCTTTATCTTAGTGTTCAGAACTGAAAACAGCGATAACTATATAAACTCTATCTGTATATATGCACATAGCCCCCTCCCCCAAGTAGAACTAACAGCTATTTAGTTATTTGGAGTTGTGGAGTATGATAGCTGCATGGAAGAAAAAAAAAAAAAAAAAGAGCTACTGCTGATATGGAGGAGCACACTCTTCCCACAGGTAATGAGAAGGAAATGGGGGGAGCCATGCCTCTCTTTGTGCCCATAGCTGGAAGTACAGGGACAAAGCAACATACTGTACCCCAAAAGAACTGCTAACTAAAGTCTTAGGCTCCAAGCAACTGGGTGTATACACTGCTATAATAAAACATATGTATGAAATTATTTGAATGAGAACACAGTATCTCCTTGCACCTTGATTATAATAGAGTCTTTTATACAGATACAAATTACTTTGCCTTCCAAAGGAAAGGAATGAACATTAGAATGCTTCAGTTTCCACAAATTTTCAGTTCACTGCATAAATCACTTTACTTAACAGTACATATCAAGCACATAGTCAAAAAAAACCTGTCAGTGTTATGCAACTAAAAATTGGGGAGGATGTGCCTTTTGGTCAGTCTTCACATAATCGTAGTAACGTAGGGTTGGAAGTGACCTCAAGATGTCATCTAGTCCAATGTCCTACTAAAGGCTTCCCTGTCAAAACCACACTAGACAAGTGGTTATCTAAGCTGCCTTTAAAAAAAAACAAAAAAACCCCCACTTCCAACAATGGAGAATACACTGGTCATCTGTTTAAAAAAAAGTGAAATGTTGACCCAGAATCAAGTCATCTCAGAATGAATTAGCACTGGGTCCCTCATGTGCCACAGGCAAGAGGTTGCTCCCTTCTGAGCACACTCTGGTCCTGAGATGGTTTAGATCAAGGGAGGTGGAAGATGGAGGATACTGAGAGCCAACTGAAACTCTACAGTGCTGCATTATCATTAAGTTCTCCTTGGCATTCAAGTATCATCCCACTGACGTTAGCTTTGCCCATTGGGCTCCTCAACCACAAACATGACTTGCCATATACTGTGCTGGATTCTGACCCTACACCTTTGAGAAAAATCTTAAGAGTTTTTGTAAGCAAACATAACAAAATTAACCATTTATGTCATGCTTCTAACAAAGAACGAAAAAAGAAATAGAAAAGTACAAAAGCGAAAAGAGCTGGAACGCAACTCAAACAGTGCTTGTTTTTCAGCAAAAAAGTCAATATGCATTTGTTATAAAAACCTGCTGGGTTAATTTCAAAAGCAAAATGCATCATGGCACTAGTCGAGGAGTGGCTAGAAAAGAGAACTTCTATAAAACATAGTAGTTAGAAGAAAAAGATGATACGAAACTGAAGGTTAAATTATATTTACCCATGTTCTTTTTTCAGTGCTTCTATGATGCTCATCAACTCACTAATCTGAGCCCTGAGATCTTCCACAGAATTTTTCCCATCATCAGTTTCTTCTTTAACTTTGATTTCTGCAGCAGCAGCATTGAGTATGAAAGAATTTGGTCTTGGAAATGAAGATGGAGGTGAAGTCAACACGGATGGCTGAAAGAAATCAGTAAGAAGCTAACAACAACATTCTATGTATTCATGTGACAACAAACTGTATTCTTCCCCCACAAACTATTTTCCACCCAAGTTTTTTTTACTATAAAAACCCATAAGCAAATGTCCACATCAAAACCCCAGTTACTGTAGTATACGCTACATGTGCATAATTAAAGAATTTCACTCTTTAAATTGGTGCAAGAGAAAGAGCCTTCCATTTTACAAAACTGTCTGTGCACCAAATCAAAGAACACCTTGTTGGCCAGCCCCGCCAGGTGCCAGAACTTCAGTGTGATCTAGAGACCCGCCCCCCCCCAAATCATCTATAAAAAAGATCTATTTTACAAAACTGTCTGTGCACCAAATCAACGAACACCTTGTTGGCCAGCCCCGCCAGGTGCCAGAACTTCAGTGTGATCTAGAGACCCGCCCCGCCCAAATCATCTATAGAAAAGATCTTTTGCAACTGCTTCCCTGTCCTTCCTGTGATAGGGCCCAGGCCAGTGCTTTCACTTACAACATGGGATCCTGGTTTTCTCCGATATAAAAAAATCCCCAATTTTTCGTTAAAAAAAAAAAAAACCCCAAATCCACTTTTTCCATGATTTAAATGAAACGCCACTAATATATACACCTATACATAGTGGTGTTTCATTTTAATCATGGAAAAATGTGGATTTGGGGTTACTACTACTTTTTTTTTTTTTTTTTTTTTTTTTTAACTAAAAATTGGGGATTTTTTTTTAAATCAGAGAAAACCAGGATCCCTGAGCATGACATAGGCTATTCTCTGTGGTCAAGGAATTGTGCTATGTAATCACCCAATCTCAATTGTGTGAGGGTTTGACTAGTGATTTGTGGGGAGATGGAGGGAGGAGGGCTGGGTAAACAGTTCTCTGCAAATGCAGGAGACTGGACCAAATGGCCCCTTCTAGTCCTATGTCCCTGGGACACGGACATGTAGCCTCCTCATGAGACCCACAACCTTTCCCTTAAAGGTCATGCACATGCGGCTCACGTCAAGTAGGGAGCATGTGTAACAACTATCAATGACACTGGGTGAGAAGATACAGAGTTCCCTGAAGGTGTTGGCTTCCACCAGAGGGAAGACTTGATAATTAGAGGAACAATACTTCCATACTAAGGGGGTATCTTCCAGAAAGGAGTCCCAATAAAAACTAGCATCTGAACTGGGGACAGGTTCCTTTTCTAGGTGTTTGCCAGCCCACTAGCCGGAGTTCTAAGAAGAAAGAAGGACAAAACCAACCCGAGGCCTTTCTTTGGAAGAAGGATAAAGTTCAGAGCAACAGGCTGGGTAAAGAGAGACCAGTGAGAGAGGCTGTGATGTCACACCCACTCTTCCTGCATCACAAGGCACCCTGTTCCAAACATGCCAGCCGCTTGAGGAATCACACAATTAGAGCTGCCTCACAATGCAGGGATTCCCTTACGCGGTGTGTTTTGGGACAAGGACCATCGCTATGTTCTGTGTTCATACAGTACCTTGTGCAAGGGTGTCCCGACGCATTGGGCTCAGGCGCTAGCACAATACTATGACTTCTTTTTGCTGGTTCTCTAGTTAACACGCAGCCCTTCCTTTGACTACTGCACTGGCAGTCTAGTCCTTCTGCCATTGGGTTTTTTGGCATCAGGAGTATTTTCCAGCTACTTAGAAAACCAGCTCTGGCTTTTTACATTGAAATTGTAAAGAGCTACTGTGGAAGGGAACTCTGCCAACACTGTACTAAGCAAGCTTCCAGAGAGGTTACCCCTCTACATAGCTTTACTGTTCAGCCCTGCTTTTCTACAGCTGGGAGTTCAGGTGGCAGAGCACACATCCAGGTTACTATCTAGCAACTATAAGTACTGCTTCATGCTCCCCAAAGGTTAAACATATCAGTGCCCAACAATGCAGTTTTGTATCTAAACTTACACTGGGCACTTGTGCCTGAAGGCACATATCTACAATCTGAATGGCTGCATTAATATCCCAGTGTGCACATAAACTGAATGGCAGCACTAACAGACTGGCAAGTCTTTCTAAACATTTTTGCTTCATACCTTTTTCATTTCAGATGGCTTAGGCTTGGCACATTCTTCCTCCTCCTTATGGACCTTCACAACTTTTTCTGTGCTCACATTTTGACTTGGCTGGTAAATAAAGTATACATACTAAATGAAGGTGCTTGCGGAACAAAAAAAAATTACAACATTTGATAATACAAGTGATGACCTTCATTTAATTTCTAGATTATTGTTAACCTCCTAACTCCCACCCCTACCATTTTTTTTTTTTTAAATAGTAGGCAGTAAAGTTCTCCACTAGGCACTGCAGAAACCGACACCAAGTACAAATGTGTTTAAAAGAAAAAGCAGCAGATTGAAGGCTTTCCTGCAGGGTAACTGATGGAACGCCACAAAAATAAACAGAAAACAAAATATTCTGTGACCAGGTTTCCACTCCAACTTGATCTCATTCTGACCACTGACATGCTGTGCATCTGAATGGATAACTGATATCAGGGTCACCCACATCTCGCAAGGGGTGTGGGCTCCTATCTAGGCCCCAGTCCCCCACATTACAGCTGCTGCTGCCAGGGTCTCCAGGTTCCCCTTCTCTCTTCTGACTTCAGCTTTCCGCCCTGCCCCTTGGGGATAGGGCAGTGGAGCATGGCCCATGGGGCAGAGTCCACAGCTTAGGGCGCCTGGGTTGTCTGTGCAATGCAGTACAGCAAAGGCGGGGGGGAAGGCCTGCTGTATGGAGCAGCTTGGCGGAGGGATGCCAATGAACTCACGTTGTGTGACACCTGGTTGCTCAGACACAGGACAGCTTTGATTTACATTAAATTGTAAGTTCTTTGGGGGAGAGTTATGCACTACAGACACTATTGGAATTGCAATGCATAAACCAGATAACAACACATTTCTAAAGCAACACTCATGAAGCGTTACCTTCCTTGTCAATATTCTGCACGTTTATTGGCACAATAGGTAGTTACTCATTTCTGTGAGTAAATGCTTTATTTGTATGGCGCTGCCCAATGCAATTCTGTTCCCTGGAAATTATCAGCCCTCAATTTAACTTCAGAAGGACACAGTCGATGCACTCACAGAATTACAGCCGTTGAAACGAGTAGGCAGCCTCTTGCCAGGCATCTTCGGTCTGTTTGCAGTAGGGTGCGATAGATTATTTGAGGTAGCTATTACATCATCAAAGCTTATGAGATCTAGAAAAGGATAAGAAAAGGGACCCCAATTAAATGCAAACACTCTCAGGAAGTATAAACATTTTCTTTTAAAATCAAACAGGAGACAACTTATTGGAATAATTGTAATTCAAAAAGACTTTCAAACGTACGATCAGGAGATGTAAGAAACAACTCTTGCAGACTTTTAAAATCAGTCTGAAAGACAATTTTTACACAAAAAACTTGAGAGAATTTTATCCTATTAGCTAATACAATGACTGGTAAAGGAATTCAGTCCATATTCCCAACAGACTAGTGGTTGAAGTGGTAAGACTGCCTGACAGACTTCTGACCTGAGTGCAGAGGAAAAAACAGTTAAATCTCTCAAAATGCTTCTGAAGGAAATTTGGAATATGTAATGTTTAGTTACGCAACTTCAGGTTTGCTTAATAAATTATTTTATGGAGAGTTAATTTTCTAATCTCAATACGCTTTAAACTGAGTATGCAAATCACAATTTGTTGAAGCCTCTAAATAGAAGAACCAATGCTGCATGATTAAGCCACTACTAGGAGTCTGAAGAAAAACCAATAAAATAAGTGGTACATACACACACTCATGTTAAATTTGCTTCAATAACAGGTGGGGGAAAATGGATCCTTTTAGCTCTCATCTACAATTTAAGCAGTCTCTTCATATACAACAACTTGCCTACAAACAGCCAATCTCCATGAAGTCTATACTAAAATATTCTATTTACTTTCATAGTCAACTACTTGAAATTTCTTGTCATTTCTGAAAAGTCTCCTTATGCTTATGCCTCCACATAAGCAACATCTGAGAAAAAAAATGTTTCTCTTTCTCTTTTGCTCCTTCTATTTTGTCCCTTGAAATAAGTTTTAATTCTGCATAAACTCATTAGGACAAAGCCAGCTAGTCTGAACAAGACACCTTGAGAGGTAAAGAGTGGAAATAATTAAAACTAAATTTACTGGCTGGGTGATTACAGATTAATAGCTTCAGTGCCTTAAATTCCCCATGTGTAAAATAGTTCACAATAATTACCAACCTAACTACACTGCGGTGAAGTTTATATGTTTATAAAAAAAATACAGACATCATCACTATAAAGATCTAGAGTACTACATGTGATGTATTATGAAAGATGCATAGACACGCCTACTCCATTAAAAAAAACAAAACTAAATTTTTATAGTTTAGCTAAGCAAGAACTAATTTCCTTAGAAAGTCAATGCATTTGTTACCATTAGTTCTGCTACCTGATAATTCTACAATGAGACTTGTAGGCATCTATCACTTTTGTAAACATTCATTTCTGTTGGCAAATGAAGGGAAATAAACATGGAAGAGAGGTTAAGTGGGGAGGATTAAAAGAATGGTGAAAACAGAACAGCAATGGGGCTGATTCACGGGGCAAAGTTTGAGGGGGACAGGATGACTGTGAAAGAAAAAAGGGATTTATTTTACCACAGTCATCCAAATACAATAGTTATCAAGGGAGCATATTCATATTCCTAGTGGCCCGTCTAATCTCAGAGCAGAAACTTGGGTTAAAAAAATAAAACTAGTTAGTTATGTATTATTGGATTATTGTAATGAGGAACAAAAGGAAAATAGAAGTATTATTTACATATTCTTCCTCTCTCAGGTAAATGCCCTGTGTGTGTGGCAAATGCAGGGATGTAAACTCATTCTGCGTTGAGTTTAATAAGCAGCACAAGCCCTACATGCTGTGCAGCAAGGTGGCATGCGTTTTGCAAGGGCCTGGCTAGATGGGTTCCCTGAACAAGTCTGGGTATGCCACCAAGAAATAAGCCTCATCTGCATCCAGGTCTGTAAATCAGGGAGTATAGAGAGCTTAGGGGCAGGCTTGAGCACACACCCCAGGAGAGGCTACAATCATGGTAATGGGACATGTGCACATGTGCAGGAGCAGCTCCAAAGCACCCCAAGCTTAAACTGGGGGCCTGAGCATACGTGAGTGGATAGGGTTTATTTGTCAGTGGACTGACTCAGGTGGCACAAATATCCCCAAAGCAGTCAGCTGTGTCACTAGCAGGAGAAGGGTCCATAAGCAGAGGTTTCACAAGAGCTGGGGGTGGGGGGGAAGACTTGGAGAGCCTGGGAGGGAGGCAAGGAAGTGCTAGTGGTACATCATGGAAGCAGTGGAATAATGCTAAGAACTGATCTTTTGCTTTAAGAGTCAGCTCTTTAGGAGAGCAGCTGTTACACCTGAGCAAAGTGCTCTGAGCCAACACGCTGCTATCACAATAAAAATAATAGGGCACTCACTTCATTGGTTCATTCTTGTGACCTTTTTTTCTTGTTAGTTTTGTACAGGAAGGAGAGTGCAGTTACTTGATACAAGGTGTTTAGTGGTTTTAGGTCTCCACCCCCTACACACACCTTTTGATCTAATCTTACCTATGAACACGTGAAATCTAGACCCCGCTGAAATCAATGGGAATTTCACAATGAACTACACTGGGGTTGGTTTCAATCATTAATAGCTTATTTATCAAGGGTCCCTCTTACAGTCACTGTTGGCTTTTGAGACTCTGTCTACCAAAGAGAAGGCTACAGAGTGCCAAAAAGTGCTCCAATTATCATGTAATCTTCAGGTTGGCCGACTCAAAAATGGATGAGGGTTTTGGCAGCGTGGAAGAGGGATCAGAAGGATCCATTAACCTTGAGTGATTGTGACGGACAAAGCAACCCAGTAGGTTTCTATTGCAATCTCAATTTGGATCTGAGCATTGTACTGGGACCAGGAACAGGTTGAAACACACTGTATATGGTGAATTCTGCTAGTAAACTTCCAAAAGCATCCTGGTTGGGCTTAACATACCATCTCCATTTGTCTGACGAACTGGAGCACAGTATAAGAAAAGCAGGAGACATGAATGAAGTAGCAGTAACTCGAGCTGCCATAGTTACTAGGGTTCAGAAGCTCAAAACATTAGCTACACCTCAATGACACCACCATGAAAAGATAAATTGAACATTTATATTCTTAACAGAGATATACACAGCCTTCTTTTCTCTTGGCCTACTGAGAATAAACATAATGGATCAAAAAAATAAGTAAAGAGCATACATTATTAACTCCAGAATATTGACATTTTAACTATGCCAAAATAAGTTAATGCCTACAATTAAGTATGGGAAATCCCCTTAAATAAAGTATTATATTTAACGTATTTATAAACTAAACTAGAGGATTTTAAGTGTAAATGAACCACTTTTTGAACAAAATACAATTTAAACAAGAAGCCAATTGGGCAATTTATGAAGATTTTGTCCAAGATTTAATATACCAAATAATCAAAAATCTGAAAAAAAAATTCCCAGTGTGAGAATCAAATAACCTGTGTGCATTCATGTGTAAACCCATTCAACACAATATTAAACTATAATCTCTTACAAAAAGGTATGTCTGGTGCCTCAACTGGTAGGCTGAAATGATTTAAAAATATTTGCTCTCTTCAAGAAAATCCCATTTTGGGGTTTGTTTGTTTTTTAAATACATTTGAAGCTAAATTGTTTCTTAGTACCTAAGGAAAATCTTCATTCAAAACAAACAAGAAAGGCATTGTAAGATGAAAGTAAAAAGAAAGAAACAAAAAAAAAAAAAACCTTTAGTATACACAATTGCAAAGGAAAAATTAACTGTGTGCTGCTTAGAAGAAAAGGCTACGTGCATATATTGGTATGGCATACAGCGTATGGATTTCCTTATAGAACGTTATCTTACCAAAATGGAGAAGGGTAGGGTAATTTCCTGACACGTAAGAAGGGAAACATGGCAAACAGGATAGGAAACAAAATCTGGAAAGAAAAGTCAAGGAGAGGAATGTCTAGAAAAAAGATTCTGAACAAAAAAAAAAATTATTTTACAAAGCAGGAAAAAGAAACATTTGTAGAAGGAACAGAATTGCTTTCAATGTTCAGCATAATAGCATTGCCTATGTTAAATGTGTTTCCTGGATTCAAACAGAATCACTGCTTATTTGCAATCCATTATATTCTTTACTCTACCCAAGAGAGGTATCATTATTGCACTTTTGAAATAAATCTTCAACAAGTGATAGGGAACAACCACTGCTTTGGAACTGGTCTAACTTCATCTTCACAAGTGCTGAACATTCAGAGCTACCACTAAGATCAGTATCTCTGAAACAAATCAGATCAAATGTAAATCAATTTTATTCTGAAATCTTAAACTGTCAGAAATAAGGCTGGGACTCGCAAAATAACTACAAAGCAGCAAGACTGTACAAAAGTATTAGTTATTTTGGTAAAACTTCATTTTTTGTGCATTTGCTTCAGAGAAGCCACCCAGCAAGTTGTTGCATCACATAACCCAGAGAAAAAATTCTGACATCAGTACATTGCAACTACAGCCTTACAGCTTTGCTGTGCTGTATTTTGTATTTACTAGGACTCATGACATTTATTAATCAATGGAGTCTGTCACAGATAACTGAAATGTTTGCAGTTGTAAAGCCTCAGTGTTTGTGGCTTTAAAGGAGTACTTTCCATTGCTGCAGAAGTATACACACACTCTCCAATCATATGATTTACAATTATTACCAATACAGAATGATTGCATTAAAGCCACAAATGAGTTATGCAAGTTATTATAAGCAAGCACAAATAAAAGCTTTTACATCCCAGGTTACCAAAAAAAACAAAACAAAAACACTTAAAGAAAACTATTAGGAAAATTTTACAAAAAGTTTGAAAAATATTTAATGGCCTACCCCTCCATCTGTAAAGCCAAGCGTATTTGTTCAATATGAGGCCACACCTATTATATTAGATTAGGCAAAAATTCATCTTTGCAAGTTTTTTAATTTGCTTTTTGTTTGTTTTTTAAACTAGAAAGGCAAAAAATTCCACATTTTAGAGGACAATCATTTTGTGTTAGGTCAATTATTTTTTAAAGAAAGCAATTTAAGGTTGCTCAGGGAATTTAGAATATGGAAGTATTGCCACAGAAAATGATTCCATACATGGAAAGTAGACGAATTGTGCATATTCCTTTACAGTTTGAAGTCCTGATCCTGCTATTGCCACAGTACAGGCCAAGCCAACCAGGAGATAATTGGTGGACTGAATCGACATTCATAGGTTGATGCCATACTACTCCCATAAGTTTTTTTTCCAAGAAAGATTGCTGGCGTTTGCTAACTCCAGGCAAAATCTTTTAAATTTTTCTTTTTATGCTACTTTTATTCAAGATAGGCAGTTACCCCCCCCCCCCCCCGTTAATAATTTCACCTCCATCCTACAGGTAATCTTGAAAGAGAATTCAAAAGTATTAGGGATACAATAAGCAGTATCACAAGCTCCATCCCTTCACTCTATAAAGCCGGAGTTTTCCCACTTTAGCTTAAATAAAACTAACTCAAATACAAAAATGCAAAAATCCTTTTTACCCCTACATAAGCTTTGGCAACATATCCTGAAAGTCAGCAAACGGGTTATTTCCAATTTACCTCAGGACTGGGAATAAACTGTAATTGTGTTTTAGGCAAATATGAAGCCATCTGGCTTTTGTAGGTCATAATCAATACCCCAAAATCCACCTAGAACCCACCAGACAGACAATGCAAATTCTGAAACACTGGTGCCAGTAGTAATAGATTTTAAAAGTAGCAACAGATTCTGCCACATTATTGCAGCTTCTATGAGCTCTGTAGCACGACAGTATGATCATTGCTACTTCTATGAGCTCTGCAGCAGAAGAGTATGGGCAGTCCAAGCTGACTGCACTCACCAGCCACCCTGGATAACTGCTCTGAGCGCTTAAGGACTCCTCAAACCTCTAGATTACTTACCTGGCTTTCCCCACTTAAGGAAGGACTCCAGGGAATCTTGAGGCACCTCTCCACAAGCGGGGAAATCACTGCTCCCCACTTAGAGACTCATCCATGACTGCCAGGAGAGGGTCTCCTGAAGCAGGGGAAGCCCACAATGGTTCTGGCAAGGAGGCACAGGATCATGGTGCCCCATGCACCGGTTTCAACCTGGAAGGGCGTGGGCAGTGGGGTCCCGCAGGGCTCGGTCCTTGGACCAATACTCTTTAACGTCTTCATCAGCGACTTGGACGAGGGAGTGAAGTGTACTCTGTCCAAGTTTGCGGATGACACAAAGCTATGGGGAGATGTGGACATGCTGGAGGGCATGGCACAGCTGCAAGCAGACCTGGACAGGTTGGACAAGTAGGCAGAAAACAACAGAATGCAGTTCAACAAGGAGAAATGCAAAGTGCTGCACCTAGGGAGGAAAAATGTCCAGCACACCTACAGCCTAGGAAATGACCTGCTGGGTGGCACGGAAGTGGAAAGGGATCTTGGAGTCCTAGTGGACTCCAAGATGAACATGAGTCGGCAGTGTGACGAAGCCATCAGAAAAGCCAATGGCACTTTATCGTGCATCAGCAGATGCATGACGAATAGATCCAAAGAGGTGATACTTCCCCTCTATCGGGTGCTGGTCAGACCGCAGTTGGAGTACTGCGTGCAATTCTGGGCACCGCACTTCAAGAGGGATGCGGATAACGTGGAGAGGGTCCAGAGAAGGGCCACTCGTATGGTTAAGGGCCTGCAGACCAAGCCCTATGAGGAGAGACTAGAGAACCTGGACCTTTTCAGCCTCCGCAAGAGAAGGTTGAGAGGCGACCTTGTGGCTGCCGATAAGTTCATCACGGGGGCACAGAAGGGAATTGGTGAAGTTTTATTCACCAAGGCGCCCCCGGGGGTTACAAGAAATAATGGCCACAAGCTAGCAGAGAGCAGATTTAGACTGGACATTAGGAAGAACTTCTTCACAGTTAGAGTGGCCAAGGTCTGGAAGAGGTCCCAAGGGAGGTGGTGCTCTCCCCTACCCTGGGGGTCTTCAAGAGGAGGCTAGACAGGCATCTAGCTGGGGTCATCTAGACCCAGCACTGTTTCCTGCCTATGCAGGGGGTCAGACTCGATGATTTATTGAGGTCTCTTCCGACCCTAACATCTATGAATCTATGCCTCTCTGTGGGGACCTGCACACCCAGTTCCACCCTTGAATCTCTTAGGACTATCTGGATAAGCAGGGAAAGTGGGGTTGGAGATCCCAGAGGCAGATCTGAGTGAGCAAAGGAAGCCTCACTCGTAGGATCTCCTGGGACCAGTTTGGGTAAGCGAGGCCTACACTGCTTGCCCAAACCCACCTCCAGAGATTGCACTGCCCCTTGTCAACTGGCAGGAAAAGGGGCGATATGTAGTGTGACTTCTGAGCAAAACACCTCTTGCGATGTGACTATCTAGCAGAAGGGACCACTAGAACAAGATCCCAAATGGAAAGCTCAAGAGATGCAAGGTGTACATACCACCAGAGGCTAACAGTCTGCTATCTTCTCCCTAAGCTAAACACTTATCTTCTGGACAGTATCTCAGCCTGCCAGATCTTATCCTTGCCACAATCAATATCATACGTGCAGGAAGATGACAAACTGCACCCTCCAGGAAACAGAAAATAAATTCAGTATCTTAGGAATGTGGGGGTCGCTACGACCAATACCTCCTCAGTCTGAACAAGGAGCTGAAAAACCTGCTAATATGAGTAATGAACTGAAGTTAAACATGAATGAGTCAGGAGAGTCCAAGGGCAACTATGTATCACCACCTTCTTGAAGCTCAGAGGAACCACATGGGTCATAAAAGATTAACAAAAAAAGGCATATCCTGACATTATCAACCTCTCCCACAAATCTTTCTTCTGACGCAGCAGCTGCTGTCTGCCAATCACTATCCAGTGCCCTGCCCTGTGCCCTCGTCGAAACAATGTCGGTGAAACTGGACTAAAACTACACACCAGAATGAATGATCAAAGGAACAAAATTAAAAAGACAGACACACAATCATGTGTATGAGAACACTTTTCACAGAACAGCCGCACACTTTCTGGCCTCACTATCTTAGTGGTTAAGGGAAATTTATAGAACACCTTCAAAAAGGCAAGGAACAAAAATTCATACGCTGAATAAGGCCTGAACACTGATATTGACACTTCATGGCATATTACAATCTACCTGAAGTTTATTATCTGATGACTCTACAGGCAGAAAAAAAAAAAATGAAAGCACTTTATCACTGGTAGGGGGAAGTTCCTACTTTTCACAAAAGACAGGCAATACCTGCATTGAGCCCTGCTGGACTCTAAGATACAAATCCTGATATTATGTTCTCAGGCTCTTCTGTACAGAACAAGCTTTGCCAATAAGAATGCTTAATACATTAAATGATGTAGCTGTAAGGGTCCAGGAAATACGCCAGAGGCAAGGATTTCAGTGGGTGATCTCTTTTATTGGATCAACTGCATTCCTCTTCAGGTCGGAGGCAGAAGCAGACATAGTGAAAGATTAAAAACAGTTTGCAGGCCTGTGAAACTGCAGAAGGGGAGTTCCCAGGGGTAGCAGACAGGCAAATTACAGAAGAAATGATAGCATGATTAGGGGAAGTCTAGGACCTTTCAAGACAGTTATTACTTGCAGTGCGATGAAAGATTTTCTGGAGTCAGGTAGATTATATGCCACTAAATCAGTATCAGTGTTAAGTCCTTGGGTTTTAGCCCAGCCAGCTTATGAATTTTTGCTCCCAGGCTCATCTCTGGAAGGTGTTTTGTAAAATCCCTTTGAACATGCAAGATAGCAGGGTCAGAAAGCAAGCGGCTGTTCTGTGATAAAGTGTTCTCCTACATGTGATTGTGCGCCTCTAATTTTGTCCCTGTGATCTTTGTTTTCCTGATGCATAGTTTTAGTATTGTTTCAGGCAGTTTCCATGAGAGCATCTGGTGCAACGAATTAAATCTACACAAGCCTCTCAAAGCGTGATATGAGTTTTGAATTCTGATGGGTTCCTTGTGTGGGAGGGGAGGAAAGGGTGTTGAAAAGTCATGTTTCAGATGCAGTGGCCCAGGGTGTTATGCATTAGTTTTACATCCAGGGGCCAGTATTAAAAAGCAATGTAAAAATCGCACAAAAAATAAAAATGTAACAGTCTCAAAATAAATGAGAAATGTATACCTGCCCAAAAGAAAAAGGGGCTATCACTCAATTTGGTACAACTGGCAACCTCTGAATACAATGCACAAACAGAGTGAGATCAGGCATGTTACTGAAGAAATATTAGTACAGCAACTGCATGGGAAGTTTGCATGGTGTCTGCCCAAAATGTGCTTTGTTTTAGTCAGTGGTAAAACTTTTCACTAAAGAGGGGGCGAACTGAAAGTAAGTCAGGTTAGGATAAAGGTGTACTTAACAAGATACAGCTCTTTTTCATGACTATAAAATATTCAAATTCACAATGCAACTATGTCCCCAAATTTTAAATTGCTAAAAAGCATCAAGCTACAAAAGGTGTCAACTAGATCCTGGAATACCAGTAGTGAATACTAAGGATATTAAGTAAAAAACATGTAAATATCATTTTAATTAACCTATATAAGAAGTTATTTTAGATGCAAAGCAGCAGGAAGTGAGCAGATGATAAGCAAGTAAGGAAAAAAATTATCTTGTTTAAATTACTGCAGTGTTGTTAGCTTGGTGATGAAAAGTTTTTTTGGACTGAAAAAGCTAGACGTTATAAGCATACTATTTGTACGAGAGAGAAATTACATGTGTAATATGTATTCTCTTAATAATTTATACTGATGCTTAGAGGGTTATCCCAATCTAAAAAGAAGAGGATGAGTTGGAAATACTCTCTAGTAGTGTGTTCATTTTTTTTTTTTAATCTTACCTGGTTCTTTAGAGCTCTTTATTGCAACTGAATCTACCTCTACTGATTTTGGTCTAAGCGGCAATTGTTCAGAATCTAACTTTGGCTTCAGTACTGGCTCAATGTCAGACTTCGGTCGAAGGGAAACCACATCCCCATTAGGTCTGTAATGACAAAAAGAGGTCCAGTCTAAACGAAACATAACATAATTAAAACGTGTTGAGGATTACAAGCAAAAAGGGACAATTTTCAGTAGAATACTCTAGTTTTTGAAAACCCAGTTTCAACATTTTTTTCAGATTGGTTTTTAGACTTGGATACATATGAAAAGGTATGAACAAGTTGCCACAAGACAACATAGGGTGTGATTTTACAGCATGTTAGCTATTCTGCGATAACTATCCAGGGGTACAATCTTACCCTATGGTGACTATCAAATGTCTTGTACCACTTGCATTGAGCAATAACCTACGACACATTTGCTGTGAGAGTAAGAGCCTCATAGGCGCAGTTATCACAGACCAAATGACATGCTGTAAAGTTCACGCCCTAGTTTGCCCTGTGGCAACTAGTTTGTTTGCCCATATCTTTGTATCAAGAGAACTACTTGCATCATAATATGTTTACTTCTCTTTGATACTCTGGGCCAAAGCACTCTGTATGAGCTAACTGAAACCCTTTGCCCAAGGGGGAAAAAAAAAAGGGTATATCACAAAACAACGCTACAATGCAACAAGAGAAAAGAGCACTGAATAGCACCTTTAAATTCTTTCTGCGCTTGAAAGTTATTCGGAGGTAAGTTTTAAAGCTCCCATCCCTCAAAACCTTTTGGTAAAAATGTTCATAATAGACTTTTGATTATATTAATCTTTCTAATTTCACCCTTTCTAACAATAGAGAAAGAAGATAAAGAAAGTCAATTAAATCTATTCACTATATGTGCTTAAAAATAAAGGAAAATATACTGACTTGGACACAGGAGGTGGCAACACTGGTTTATCTGGTCGTTTCGGATGTAAAATCCCTGCTCTCAGCAAGTTATTAGATTTGCCTGGAGGAATAGGTTTCTTGGGTGGTACTTGGGGAGCTACTGGCTTCGAAGGCTTCTGTTCCACAGCTGCTTTGTCATCTGACAAAATAAGGCATCAGGATAATGTTTAACAGACATTTAGAGTAACCTCTAATTTTAACTAGCATTTCATCACAAATGGCTGCTTGCGAGCAGTGGGAGACATTCAGAAGACTTTACATTGCATCTCTGAGGCACTCATGTTTCTAATCTACACATGCAAAATTATATACCTGAACATAAACATTAAAGAAATGTCTTCATCAACATTTTTGGTAATAGTGGGTCAACAGCAACTAACATGGATCAACAGTAAGAAACTCTGTACAAAATCAATTACTGCATAGCAGATGACAGCAGATGCAGGGACATGTGGAGAGGAAAATATCCTTTTTATCTCTAGCATCTATCCTATCCAATTATTCCTCATTTCTGCCCTTATGCCTATCTGTATTGTTTCATGTCGTCAGCAAAGTACAGTAGAAGTAATCTCTGGAGGATGGCTTCTGTATGAATTTAGGATTAAGTTTTTTCGAATAAGGACCCTAAATTCACACACACGCACATGAATGGCACTAGTTGGATACAAACACACGCGTGAAACTTAGAAGGACAGCTAAACTTCCACTGCCCATGTGTTTTAGGTCTGCATACACCAAACGGGCATATGAAGTGGTGACACCATGCCAAGGACAACCAGTCTGGCATATAGCAACAGCAGACAGTGCCCTCCGAGCTCTGCCTCATTTCCAGGCATGACACACACTATTCTGCAGCATGCTGAAGAGCATGGCAAAGTGGCATACACATAATTTAAGTGATTTACTGAAGCCCATAGGCAGACAAAATTAAAACTGGGTTCTGAATACCTTAACACAGATGCTTTGCAGAACACTAAAATGGGTTTTTTTTGGTTTGTATGTAAGTAGTCACAGAATCAAACCCTACATAGCATATTTCAGGAAAGGTGTTCCAGGAGTTGGGGCATTTGCCTTGGGCACAGGAAACAATGGTTCAATTCAGAGATTTCCTGCATCAGCCTGGACAATTCACTTTGACTCCCTGACCTCAGTTCTCTGTCTGGAGAAAGCAGATAACAATGCCACATCTGCAACAGCATTATGAAGATAAACAAAGACCATGAAGAACCTGGGTAAGGTCTCCAAAGCAGGAATTCACTACAAATCCTGCTTAGTTTGATTTCCAAAGACTCGTGATACTACAGTGGAAAGATGCAGTTTGCTAGCATCTTATCTCCATCACTGCTTTTTTCATACTGAGTGGTAATATTGATATAATAGGACAGTAAACAGGTTAGCCACATGGTGGTGCTAAACAATAATCATTTCTTATGTTCTAATTGTTATTCAAGGGCTACTAAAAACAAAGTGTTCAAAGTAGTTGGGTGATAATTCTCAATTAACATGATAATCTGATTTTTTTTACAATCAAATTTGATATGTATTTTCTCATCAAATAGCTTTAATATTTCAAACTGATTTTCTTTATTACAGGTCACCTCAACACAGGATCAGACAATGTTGTAAGACATGGCAGTCTATGCTCTAACGGTCATTTTGGCATTCTTAAATTTAAAATGAAAAAAAAATAAAGGCTGGCTAAAAATAACTGCTACATAATGGAAAGGAATACTGATGACATTTACGAAGGGCAAAAAATTACCATAGATAAATAATGTACTGAGTGCCATTTCACTGATGTAGGCAAGGTTCTTTGGGTAGATGCGATATCTGTTATTAGACTTTTATTAAATAGTTGGAAAAAAGTTCTTTACAAGCTTTTGGACACAAACAAACACCCTTTGTCAGGCAATGGGGACTCACTTCCTCATTTCACTGAAGTGGTGGTGCTTTTAGTCTCTGTTAATCTATTCCCGTTCAGTTAGGTTGTCTCGTGTGTTCTTTTGATAATACAGTTTACAGTTCAATACCTGTATTAGCCCAATAATAGAGTTTATTTCATGACAATTTAATATTCCACAGTAAGTACTTACATTTTTTTCAGCAGCAAAAGACTATTTCTATTGAAATAAACAGGCTTTTAAAAGCCAAAAGGTGACCATTATGATGATTTAGATAACCCCTGGCTAAATATAGGCAAAGAATTTCACCTATTTTATTCTTTATTAATCAAAGGTATGGCTCTCTGCTTTACTTTTAAAATGCAGGATTTAAGTTCCCCAAAATTTTAAAGATGTTCAGTTTAATTTGTTTCCTGGAATATTCCTCTGTCACTATTGGACAATAAATGTTAAAATTAATATTATAGCTATTAATAGATTCAACTTAAAATTATATCACATATTGATTCAGATTTACTTTAAACAAGCAATTAATCAAATTCAGCCCTAGCCTCTCCTTTTGCTTCAATTTAGGCAAAGACTCTCATCCTCCAGGAAGAAAAATAATTTGTTCTGTAATAACACTTTTGTAAGACTTTCATTTAGGCAGGCTTTTAGGAAGTGGGTTAAGTTCCGGGTATTCTTTGGGGTACTGTTTTAATGTTTTATTATTTTACCTGTTTTTACTGTAAGCCACTCTGAGCCTATTTTGGGGAGAACAGCATAAAAAAAAAAAAAAATCAAATAAATAACTACAATAATAGCCAGAAGCAAGATGGCTAACCTTAACGCACGTGGAATACTCAAGAATATATTTGTTAAAGTATATCATCATAAAAACAATGCAAGACAGAAAGAAAACAAAGCATGTTTCCTTCTACACATGCATTTGAAAACCATTTCCGGACTACATTCAAAAGCCATGTTTTATTATTTGCGCAAAAAGATTACTATTATAAAGATGGTCAGGCTGTTATGCTATTAGCATTTCTTCTTTCAAGCTACTTTCAGGAAGTAGATTTAAAGGAACCTGAGACATTGCCATTTCTATCTGTCATGGTAAGCAACTTAACTATGAGCTGTTCTTTCCTTATTTGTGTGTGCAAAACTAAGCCTTTCAAAAGTGTATTACATTTGGTCTGGACTATTAAATATTGTTTGAAATGTCAAGTTAATAAGTGAGCACAATTTTCAGTAGTTAAATGCAAATGAAATATGGTCAGAGTTTAAAAGGGAGAGGGGACTGAAAAGATCAGACATTCACGAACAGTAAAACTTTATTTCTAGAAGTCTAGAATTCATAATAGCCCCTCTACAAATTAATAATGCTAGAACATTGTCGTAAGAGTACTATGTCTATAGTTACAGAAGAAATGGTACGAATCCATTCACATTTTTGATTGAAACATTCTATGTAAGATCAGCTGAAATTTTCATGAAGTTTATTTAAATATATGAATACTACAGTTCATAATTACAAATTCATACTTATTATAAAATTGCATTGAACCAAGTGGATACTGCAGCTATAAAAAGTTGTAACAGATACTCATATTTCCAAGCCTAAAAAATGTCTTAGAAGTATCTAAGGTTCAGAGAAAACACAAGGGAAAACTAAATATTATATCATTCATTGAAACAACTTCAGTTTAATTTTGCAAAGAAGAAAACTGGTCTTACCTTTTTCTTCAGACCTATGAGAAATGAATTTCTTCTCTCCAGTTGGAAGGTCAGGCTTTGGAGCTGAATAAAAAAAAGAAAAAAAAGAAACAAGAGCCATTTTTATAAACAGGTATAATTATCTTAGTCATTCTCTAAAAATATACAATTATCTGTATTTATATGATCTTTTCCATCCAAGAAACTCAGTGAAGTTTATAGGCATTTATTTAAAATCAGAAAAATGAAGGTAAGTATTACAATATTTCTAAGTTAGGATAGGAATGAGGTTTAGTCAACTGTGAGCTGAACAAGAGGAACAGTAGGATATGGAATGTGTTATTAGTTACTGTTCATTTAAAGTGGTTGTATTAATCATAAATGCAAAGCTATATTTTAGTTTGGAAAGTAGTTTCAAAAACTCATCCCAATAAAACCTTTTGTAATCAGCACAGCATTCTGAATGCACCGTATCCATCACCCATGTTTATGTAGGTGCAGTAAAATTAGAATACACTCCTTTTAAAAAAAGTGTGCAAACACATTATTTCTCAGTTATCCATGTCCGAGAGAAACTTCTACAATAGCCCATCATACTGGGTCTTATGCTTTAAGTTTGTACTTTTATAATGAGACAGCTTTTACATACCTGGGCCTTTAACAGGAGGTGGTGGTTTCTTTGGCTTCTGCAAAAAAACAAAAAAAAGAAAAAAAAAAAAGATGAAAAATAGTAGCATCTTTTACAAAAAGAGAGACTGCTATCTGCTCATTGGCTTACATACAGGCAAACAGTACCTAACTCATAGGGCGCCTATATACATGCAGCGAGGCTGCTCTCTGACCCACTGTATTTACAGTGCATCAGAGCAGATGGGATTCATCGAGTTTGCTGGAGTGTGGTAATTACCATGCTCCAGCACACTCCAGTGTCTCGTGCATTAGCAGCCCCATGCTGAAGAGCTTCAGCTGCCATTTTTTCAGCGTGGGGATGCTGATACACAAGACACTCGAGGCACTTTAATTAGACCGGCTCTTGGAGCCTCTCTATAATTAAAATGCCCACCCTCTCTCTCCTCCCAGAGCACACGTATAAATGCCCATACATTGCACTTTTCACCTCAAAAGTGGCTGACAAAGGAGGTCAGCGCACACAATTCTAATCTGCAGAAGAAAAAAATGAGGAAGAGAAGCCCCAAAGCTATTTTCTTATCGTACTCATTTAATATTGACAATAAGTATAAAACACCATTTTAACACCATCTATACTATAACCAGGTAAGATGAGAAAGGACTATTAGATCAAAATATTACCAGAAACTTTTTTTTTTTTGTGTGTAAAATTAAAAGAAATAGTTTCTTTCTATAATTTCAGCTTTAAAGTCATGAATGACTATGGTTTTGTTTTTAAACAAACCTCAAAGCGCGAGAACCCAAAAATTAACAAAAACTGAACCGTTGTGTTTGCTTATATTCAAGGAAAGAGAAAAGAACAAATTAAATCAGGAAGCCTAAATACTTTGAATTCAGAGGTTTAAAATATTTTAAGTAAACTGAAGTATAGCCTCTTGCATAATTTCTCGACCACCATGGCTACAACATTATCTGAAAGAAACAAATTTGATAGGGGAGATGGTGTCGT
This sequence comes from Alligator sinensis, assembly GCF_000455745.1. Taxonomy (NCBI): domain Eukaryota; kingdom Metazoa; phylum Chordata; order Crocodylia; family Alligatoridae; genus Alligator; species Alligator sinensis. The sequence goes on along the minus strand of NW_005842817.1, from coordinate 603,048 downwards.
AGATAACTGATCACTTTCAGAATTCAACGTTGACTTACAGAATCTGTCTAGTTTCTTTCTAACTATTCCACAAAGAAAAATGGGTTAAAGTTACCACTGATGCCCCTGATCATTACAGCTGCACAACAGAAAATGGACTTCTGAACCAAGCCACATTAAAGACCACAGCATGTGTATACAGCAGTCTGTAGGAGGACTGAAACAAATCTGATTCAAAACCCTACTTATGGATTCAGAATGATTCCACCTTCTACATATGAAGGGTGGGATCTAGGCCATCAATTAGCAATCTTGATGCTCATATTCTGACCAATACAACATTCCATTTTTTCACACTGGTTTCAGTATTTTTCAAACTGGATCTAAAAATATAATTATAAGGAATTAATACTGAAAGGTGTTTCTTTGTTAAAGATTTTCTAATAGTCTCTATGGGCACTGACAGATGTGGAAACCCCACCCCAAAAAAACCCCTTTGAAACTCCCCAATGCTGTACCAGAAAAGGAAGCATGTTAGTTCAACCCAGCTCCCCAGGTCAGACTAACACAATGCCTCTTCTGGGCATGTGCTGTGCTGTGCTGAGTACGGGGTCGCACCAAGCTGAATATTTTTCCCCCCACGCCTATTAGCAGTCTATTAGTCCAGGAAACAGGATAAGTTACAAATATTTACATCACCTGTAAACAAGACAATGAGGTTCAGTAGTAGAGGTAAAAGCTGATCTGACTGCAAGCATTTTTCACATACATTAGCTAGCATATTGAAACTCAATCAGTCAGTAATAGGATTGCAGGAAAAGTACATCATTCTAATTAAATATGGTAATATTACTAAAGTCTGGTATTTGAAAATGTTGCTAAAAACAAATACTAAGAGTTGTGACCAATTATTTTGATTATAGCTTGTATATCTTGTGTTTACTTTTTGACAAGAAACCCGAGTGGTGATATTCTGGGATAAGGACCCTAGAATCACCTTCTAAGAATTAACATAAGCAGCTTCCATATTTTTTTAAGTTGCTCTATGGCTTATGTAATATTTTGCTATCTACACTAATGTACTTGTCAGAGCCAAAACACTACGTCAAGAATAGAAGTGCATAGGCATGAGAAGACCAGCAAGAAAAGTTAACAGTTACCAGATAATAACAATACGTAAAATTTTTAAAAAACTTTCAAGTTACTATGCAATTGTACTGCTAAGGCCCTATGCAATTAAGATGCAGTTAACCTGTTAATCATGCCATAAACAGTAACCCTGCCACATGTTCAGGCAATTAGTGGCTCAACAAAATGGAAAATCAGCCACAAAACCTTTGCACATTTGCAATTGCAAAACCTTTGCAACATTTGAATATGTTTATGGCTGGTTTGCATCATGCTTTAAATTGGACACATGGCAATGCAGCCCAGCCATGTAGCCAGCAAGCTGCATGGCAGGTCTTGGTTGACAGCTCTTCGTGTCCAGAGGCTGCACCCTGTTTTCAGGGTGTCGAGTGGAGACAAACTTGTTAGCTGGGCTGGGATGTTGGGTCCTGGTGAGCTGCAGGGCTGCCTGCAACCCGACATGGAATATGATGGCCTTCATCTTTCTTCAAAAGGTAAGAGTCTGTTCTCTTCCAGGTTGGCTGATTTCCTATGCAGAGCTTTCAACTAGGTTTGTCAGGGAATGGGGATGCACACAGAGAGAACCTATGATCAACGAACCACGAGCCATATGCTGGAATAGCCCATGTAAGTACTAAGAGGCCCAATGGACATCAGGACAGGGGGCACCAAGGGCACCCATCAGGGGGCTCAAATGTCTCTACACTAATGCTAGGAACATGGGGAACAAGCAGGAGGAACTCACACTCCTGCTTGCAAACAAGAAGTTTGATTTAGTTGGGCTAAATTAAACCTGGTGGGACCCTACCCATGATTGAGCAGTAATCAATCATTGCAGTAAGCAGTAAGCATTGAGGGCTATATGCTGTACAGATGAGATGGAGTAGGGAGAAAAGGGGGAGGTGTGGCTCTCTACATGAAGGAGCAACATCTTCCATAATTAAGATGGGATCAGAGGAGGGGCAAATTGAGGTATTGTGGGTCAGAATGCAAAGCCACATTTTTTGTTTCTGTATTCCTGAACACGGATCAGGACAAATCTCCCAACTGGATCAGAGACAGGCACAAAAAGGACACCAGCCCACCAACTGGGTGAAGAGACACTTGGAAGGACTGGATGTGTTTAAGTCAGCACGCCCGGATGCTTTTCATTCAAGGGTGCTGAAGGAATTGGCCAGTGTCATAGCAGAGCCGCTGGCACAGCTGTTTGAGCACTCTTGGTGCTCAGGTCAGGTCCCAGGGGACTGGAAAAGGGCCAATGTGGTCCCTATTTTCAAGGAGGGGAGGAAGGAGGATCTGGGTAACTACAGACCTGTCAGTCACACATCTATCCTTGGGAAAACCTTTGAAAAAATTATTAAGGATCACATTTGTGGGAGTGCAGCGGGAAAAATAATGCTGAAGGGCAACCAGCATGGATGCATAGTAGGTAGATCCTGCATGACTAACCTTGTTTCTTTTTATGACCAGGTGACAAAATGCTTAGACACACGAGTTAAGGTAGATGTCATTTACTTGGATTTTAAGAAGGCCTTTGATAGGAATCTCATCCTATTCTCATAAATATGCTGAGCAGCTGTGACACAGATGATTACATGGTCAGGTGGTGGCAAATTGGCTTAGGGGTCGCACCCAAAGAGTGGTGGTGGACAGGTTGGTATCAGCCTGGAAAGATATGGGCACTGGAGTCCCACAAGGCTCGATCCTTGGACCTGCGCTGTTCAATGACTTGGTTGAGGGCATGGAGAGCACTCTGTCCAAATTTGCAGATGATACCAAATTAGGGTAAGGTTAAACACACTTGGGGGTAGAGAATGAATCCAGTTGGATCTGGACAGGTTGGAAAAGTAGTCAGAACAGAACAGGATGCAGTTCAACAAAGACAAGTACAAAGTGCTGCACTTAGGGAGAAGAAATCACCAACACACTTACAGTCTGGGGGAGGACCTTTGAAGCACAGAAGCAGAAAGGGATCTCAGAGTCACAGCTGACTCCAAAATGAACACGAGTCGTCAATGTGACGAAATGATCAGTAAAGCTAAACGCACTTTATCATGCATTAGCAGGTGCATGACAAACAGGTCCAGGGAGGTGATACTTCCCCTATACGTGGCATTGGTTAGGCCACAGTTGGAGTACTGCATCCAGTTTTGGGTGCCGTACATCAAGAGGGCTGCGGACAACCTCAAGAGGGTTCAGAGGAGGGGTACTCGTATGGTTAGAGGCCTGCAAGCAAAGCCCTAAGAGGAGAGACTGAGGGCCCTGGATCTCTTCAGCCATCGCAAGAGAAGGCTGAGAGGTGATCTTGCAGCCACCTACAAAAATTCATCAGGGTGGACAGCATGGCATAGGAGATGCCCTGTTTACCAGGGCACCCCTTGGAGTAACTAGCAACAACGGCCATAAACTGACTGAGAGCAGATTTAGATTAGACATGAGGGCGCACTTCTTTATGGTAAGGGCTGCCAGAATCTAGAATGGGCTTCCAAGGGAGGCGGTGTTCTCCCCTACCTTGGGGGTCTTTAAGAGGAGGCTGGACATTCACCTGGTTGGGGTCGTCTGACCCCAACAGTCTTTCCTGCCCAAGGGAGGGTGTTGGACACAATGATTTGCTGAGGTCCCTTCCAACCCAAACATCTAGGGATCTAGGAAAGGTTCCCCAACCCAAGGCTCCCCAGCCCAGCTGAACACAGTTCTGACATCCCCAGGCCATGAGGACCCAAAATCAGGGAGCCTTCTCTCAGATCCCAGTATCTCAGAATGCCAGTATAATAAAAAGGGTGCACAGCTGGCGTTCACATGCAGGTGTCTAACATTCCAGTGCATAGGTCTGGAATGGGCTCTGGTGTGCCCGTTCCAGCTGATTTCCAGTCCCAAGCCTAGATTGCAATGGCATCTCAAACTCCAGTGCAGTCCTGGGGCTGGGAACAAACAACTACATTAAGACAACAGAATCGCTACTGGTGGGAAAAAAAAAAAAAAAAAAAAAAAAATCAGCTGCCTGTCCATGCATGATTCAGGACTATACCAGTTCTGCGATCACCTGGCTTTCAACTTACTGATGCAGAGGGAGTCTAGGATCATGATCTCTGATCTTAAAATCACGTGTTCTGCCATGTGCAATTGCTGGGTTCAGTACCTGTTGCACTATTGAATGAATGTGTGCCTCCACTTTTGTGGAATCAAAGTTCTTTTGGATTTGCATGAGTGTGTTACTTACAGAAAAAAGAAAAAAAAAAAAGACCTGAGATATCAGTGCCCATTTTACTTTTCCAAGAACAAAGGAGTCAGTTAAATATGTCACCTAAGTATATGCCTAATTTCATCCTATTTACTCCTATTTGCCAGAGACTGGAAATAAGTAAGATTCTGCCCCCAAAGCCTACAACAGAAAAGCAGAGCTGGCATCACCATACTGGTTTCATATTTCTGTAAGCACAGCAAAAGTCCACCCAAGCCTAATGACTCATCTGCATCAGAAATACCTACCTATTTATTTTGACATTGAATAACTCCAGGTTTATACTCGTATGTGAAATATGTCTACATAAATCCATACCTGCTTCCAGTGCTCAAGTAATGAAGTGCGGGGTTGTGTACAGGGGTTTAGGTTGTAGCTGTGTTGGTCTAAGGATATAGGCAGACAAGGTTCCTTGGGTGAATTTGATATCTTTTATTAGATCAACCCAAATGGTTGGAGAATAGTTATTAAGCAAGCTTTCGGGTTCAAAAACCCTTCGTCAGGCTAAGGAAGCTGCAGCAGTTGGTGTGTGCTCTTCCTGGATGGAATGAAAAGTGAAGAAGCCAGGGGCTGGGCTGGGCTGGGGAGTCAGTTGCCAGGCAGATTGTAATGTATCAAAAATCCAATGTCTATGTTTAGTCCCTGATCTCTAGTATACAGCAGGTTGATGAAATGGAGCTCATAGGCGCGTCTCTGGGATGTGTTGTGTAAATTTCCCTTGAGGATCAGGACTGAGAGATTGGAGAGAGAGTGGCCCTCCTGTGAGAAATGTGCCCCCACCGGTAATTGAGTGTTTCTGTCTTTGATGGATTTCTGGTGTGCGTTCATTCTGGTGCGCAGTTGTTGTCTGGTCTCTCCTACATATCTTCCATCAGGGCATTTGGTGCATTGGATGAGGTATATTACATTTTTGGAGGTGCAGCTGTAAGATCCTGGGATGCTGATGGCTCTGTTGTGGGGTGTAGTAATAGTGGGGGTGGTGGAGATGTGTTGGCAGGTTTTGCATTTCTTGTCCTGGTATAGTCTGGATCCTTTTGGTGTGTTCTGGGCTTGAGGAAGTTGTGTACACACATTCAGATGACCTGGGAGAATTCTCCCAGGTGTGTTTTGCTGGTAGAAAAACATACCCAGAGATGCCTGGACAGACACTTGAATGCTAAGCCTCTTAAAGACAGAGAGCTTGCAGTGCTGCTGCTGTGCAACAAGGGGACCCATGCACACACATCTCAGTGTGTTTGGCAGGTTCTCTTAGTCTGTCTGAGACAGATGACAACAGTGTACAGGACAGTCTAACTGGCTGACCCAGACTGCTTTGAGTCAGCTTGCATTTTCCTGTCTCATAATGCAGGGATTGTGAAGGGGTGTGCTCTGCTCCCTGCTTGGCTGGAGCAGCAAAGTCCAGGGAACAACACCCTGTCTCCTGGAGTGGGTGTGGGGGAGGGGGGTGGTGGTGAAGGAGAATAGAGTAAAGCACCCTGGGATGCTGGAAAATTGCATTGTGGTTTCTTTCAGAAGAAAATGTACACAGGCATTCACTCTCCCAGAAGAAACTCTCTTAGGAGTGATTTAGGTTATTTTTTTCCTAGAGCAGCCCTTTTTGCTTTGGGAGAAAAATCCTGAATGTCCACATACTCATGGTTTCTACTGGGAGAGCAGCAACTCTCCCACGAGAACGTGAATGTCTGTACATGGCCTGGGAAAACAACAATTGAACATGACGTAACTACTCCGTTGTCTCATATATGGTGCTAACTCCATAACTTGATCATCCGATCCCTGCAGACTTCATGCCTCTGGCAGGGGGGCTGGACTCAATCTCATGGGGTCCCTTCCAGCCCCCTAATGTCTATGAAACTAGGAAAATGGGACTAGAAATAACAGTACAGGAAAGCTTCTTCCTTTTAAAGATCATAGTTGCCCATGTTAAACAGATCAAGTAAATCTGAGCACCACATTTCAGTTGAAAGACTGGAGATCTAGAAGTGTTCACGGACTACATATTTTACACTGAAGTTTTTTTTTACATAATACTGCCCTCCTTAATTAAAAGTTAAGGGGAAGCTTGGATGCTTAATTGAAGATATGGCAAAAATGGCACCACAGTATTTACATTATGAAGTGATGAACTATATCAGGCATATTTCTTCTGTATCTATGTGTCTGGCAAATGATTACATGATAAGAGTTTTGGGATAAGGAA
>NW_005842817.1:569584-596469 GCF_000455745.1 Alligator sinensis | reverse complement strand
AGAGGTGAAAAATGAGGATAATACAAAAAATCCCCCAAACTTACAGGGAAGTCCTTATCAGACTCTTGTATTTGAACAGCAAAGTTGTCTGGGAAGACTCCTTCTTTACCGTTAAGTTCTCCTCTCCACCATCCTGATTCGCCAGTATCCTAAAAACAAACAAGAGTATCATTTTTATTTGGACAGTGTTATTCAACAGCTACTAATTTTATGGAACAAATTGAGCTACAGAAAAAACGCGTGCATAAGTATTTATTATACTGGTATGAAATCCAAATTCTTGTTATCAACATTAACTAATGCTTTAGCTAAATCTCAAAGGAAGAATTACCTGTTTCAATAATTAAAATTTACTTGGGAAAACTGTGTGGGGCAAAAGGTTTGACAGACTGGAAAAAAAGGTACGGCTTACTATCCAACTTCATTTTTTTTTTTTTTTAACAGAGTTGCAGTCTAGTGTATGAGTATATACTTGGAAGGGAAGAGTGAACAGAAACAAAAAGGAAATTCATGTATAAAGCACAGACTCGACATATTATACAACTGCACTGAAAATTCCCATTCTCAGACTGGTTGACAATTCATTGCATTTAGTAGAGAAACATGGGTGTATCTGTCTAGGTAGACGGAATGAAAACACATGCATTTGTTCCATTAAGGTGAAAGTCACAAAAAACACATCTGACAGACTATGGCAGGGGTGGGTAAAATGTGGCCCAGGGACCGGATGCAGCCCACCAGGCCATTCTATCCGGTCCGCAGGGCCCCTAAAAAATTTAGAAAAATTGATATTTACCTGCCCTGGGCTGCCTGTCATGCGGCCCTCAATGGCTTGCCAAAACTCAGTAAGGGCCCTCTGCCCAAAATAACTGCCCGCGCCTGGACTATGGCCTCAATTTGTCAAACCTGATCTACAAGATATTGCTATGGCTTGCTGCACACAAATTGAGTTATTCGGTTTTAGTGACCTTATTTAATATAACACGCCAACAGTTAGAAGGGTCACCACTCCCTACAAGTTAGATAAACTACTACTGAAATGTCTTTGTATTGACAGTAATACCTGGCTCATTCTAGCAATAGAAGTTTAGGGCCTGGCAGGGAAATCAAATATAAGACAATACAGAACACAAAATTCACAACCATACTGAACTAAAGGAAGCAGCAATACAAAAAACAAAATAAAATAAACACAGGTGACTACTCTTTAAGCATGCACAAGTTATGTATATGGAAGTGACTCTATTTAGCTTTCTAACTGCATCAATCTTACACTGAGTATTTTGAAGTCTGGAGGTTAGCTATAATCTACACAAAGAGCTATTCTAAGCACCTAAATTAGTGACTTCTGTCAACTCATAAAACTTAACACAGTATTTTAAAATTGGAGTGAAAAAAGAGTAAGAAAGAAAAAACAAGACAGTGAAAACCATATGATAAAAAAGGATTAGAAGTTTGGAACTAAAAAAAAGTAAGAGTTAAGATTTTAGATATTTAATCATACATTTTTCATTTAATCTAGTATGAATCTAAAACATTTTGTCAACCTAATTTATATTTTTATCTTCCAACAGAGTTAAGAATTTTTTCATTTGAACATTATTTTCCACACTGTAAGGAGGTAGTCTTGGCACTGACCAATATGCTTCCTCTGGCAACACAGCAACCATCTCAATGCAGCAATTTAAAAATTATATTATGATATAAGCTGCTTCAGAAAACTGGGAGAAACCTACTAATTTTTTTGCACAGGTTCCAGTTTTAGGCATCCGAGAAAGTATCTTCTGCCTCATAACCAAATGTCAGTTCACTTTTTCCCTGTTCATAGCCCTACTGAAAGATTTTTCCAGGAAAAAAAAAAGTACAGAATATGTACTACCTACAGCACAAAACATGCTACTTGATAGACTTGTGCATTTCATAACAAATGTTTCGATACTGCAGTCAGTTAAAGGCCAGAGAATATTTTACGTGCACATTTCATACAGTGCCCATACTTTTTCCAGGAGGAAAAAGGAATAAAAACTTGTGCCTCTAGACCACTATGGCTACAACCTGGATACCAATACTTTTCCAGGTATTTTAATATCTCTCTCTGTCTTTTTTAATCAAAGACCCCTGACGTGTTACGGTTATCGCACAATTAATATATTAATCACACAAACTATAACATGCCACATGTTCAATTTATTGTGCCATAAAATAGAAAACTAGGCAGAAAGGAAAGATTTCCACATTTTATACAGAACATCTCTGTGGCTGGTTTATATGGTGCTTTAACTTGAACATGTGGCATGCTAAGCTTTGCTATGCAGCTGTGCCTGTAGGACTTGAAAAGGGGACAGGAGATGATGAGCTTTCCCCACACTAGCACAACTGCAGCTTAACTCTGCTGTCCCATGTGCAGAGCAGCATGGTGGGGCTTTTAAAAGGTGATGGACCATGAGGAGTTGATGGGCTCCCATCACTGCGGCACCATTCAATACAGCCATGCACCAGGCTACATGGCAGGGCTTCAAACTAGCCAGTGCACATGGATCAGGATCCCAGGCACTCACAAGTTCAAACAGCACTGGAGGGGAGGAGGGGCGGCAGCACTGGGGACTAGTACTTGAATGTTAGGGTATGCAGGCAGTCAGGAATCAGGGACATTGCACACCAATCACACAACTGGGATCCAGTGAATTTTATCCCAGATCCCCAAAATTGTGCATCCTGCTATGCATGTCTGACATGGCAAGGTATGTCCTTTTTTGGGATCCATGATAAAATTCATTAGATCTCAACTGCATAACTGACTTACTATCTACCCCTGGCAGATATTAACTGACACTGGCAAGATGTACAAATCTATTTCACTTTTTCCCCTTCCCCTCCCTTAACTTCCTTTGTGTAGTTCATGCTATCTTGAGGAGTTTATTCTTTTGTTTTCTTAATGCCAGGAACTGATAAAGTGATGGCCTTTGTGACACAAAGGGCCCCAAGCCCACATCTGGAACTGAACAAGTACAATCATGTGTATCAATCTGATTAAAGAACCAAAATAAAAAAGGAAGCCACTTTGTACACACACTGAATAGGATGAAGGAAGGGGCATAACAGTAACAAATAAGAGCACAATGAAGTGAGTACAGTTTTTAAATCTTGTTATTCCTTAACTGAATCCCTTAAGCATATCTCAAAGAAACTGAAGGTCTGACATACAAAACAAAAGGCATCCATCTTTACAAATCTGACACAGAAGCACTGAGATATGGGGCAGTAAATTTTCAACTGTACTGGTTTTCTTCAATAAAGGTGACGTATTTTATCTAGTGCAAACAAAATTTCATCTACTCTGGTAATTAATTTCTTAAAATGTACAGCAATAGTGGTATGTGAGGTTCTAAATGGCTCAGAAATTAGGTGTATCCTGATTAAGTTGCTAACTTGTAACCACTTGCTTCATTTGGAAAATAAACATGGGTAGACTGAAAAAATAATAGAAAGGTTATTTAAGTGCCACCTTTATCAATATTAAAAATGTCACAAGATTTGCCAAAGCATTTTAAGGAAGAGCAAAAACTGGACCGAGTTATAGTCATTGTGACAGGGGTTTTAGGAAATCTAGACTCAGGAAGCAGTGCAGGGAAAAGGGCTGGACTAGGACTCAGAAGACTGGGTAGAGGGCGTCTATTCCTGGGTCCACTCCAGATCAGCTGTTATTTATCCAAGGCCAGACAGCACCAATCTCACCTTTTTTCCATCTTATCTGCTTGAACAGCACATTCTTTGGGGAAAGGACCTCTTAAAAGATATCAGTTAAGTGTCTGCTACAATTTATTTCTAAGTTGTATTGGTAATTAAATAAAATCATAGTGATAGCTATATTGATTTTTTCATTAAAGACCTGTCAGTATCTCTTGAGTTAGGAACAGAAATTTCATTTGTCCATCCCTAAACTAAACATGCCTGTGTTTGTCCGAGAACAGAAACGTTCCAGGATTAGTGTGTGCGCAGTGACTTTCTATTCGGGGTCTAGTGAGCAGCTGAACACACTGCTGCTTTTATGCCATTGATTCAATGATGCAATCCTGGGATACCTGTTCAGACACATTTTGCGATGTCCCAGAATAAACCAACCCAATAAGCCATACGTTATCACCAAGACAATGGATATGGACATTCAAACTACTTTTTCGCAGGATAAAATGCATTATCCTGGGAAAAGTACAGTATCTGTCTGTAGCCTGGCATAAACTTTGAAAATCCTTTTAAAGAAAGGGTATTTCTCTGTCAATGTCAAATATTAACATGAAATCTGAATTATTATAAGAGTTAGCATGTTTATATTTTTCACTTAAGACAAAATCCTCCAATATCTCAGCTAGTAAAATGTGGCTAAAAAGAGAGAAATTATGTAAATGAAGACAATTAAAACACAAACAAATGAAATTTCAGCCCTTGTTTAAGAGGGTTTGTCATCTTTGTTACAATAAAACATGCAAAACGGAACAGGGGTGTAACTGGTACACTTTAACCTTAGCAAGACGTTTTTCATCTCACACAAATATCGAACAATTAGGCTAATAAATCTTATTCCTTGAGTAAACAAAGCTCGTCCACCATAAGCCACTTTTGTTTAAAAAAAAATAAATAAATAAAATAAAATCATATTCTCAGATCCCAAATGTTTTCTAATACACTTGGAGCTTAAGCGAAGATGAATGTCAAGAAAGGAAGCATAATATTTTTAAATCAAAATACTACATTCCAATAGTTAAGTGCAGAATTAAGCTATTTCATTTTTAAAAAAGCTCACTAGGACAAATGCCTCCACCCTCCCCACTTTCTTAGCTTTTCTCTTTCTCAAAAAAATTATGAGGGAAACACTTGCCAAAATGAAAATTGGACCCCCCCACACCAAAAGAAAAGTAGTATTTTTCTGCTTTTATAACCTTTAGCAGGTTTCCCAGGTTTTTCTTTTTTAAAAGGAGAATTCATTCATTGATCCATTTTTTGAAGTTTGTTCACAACCCTTTCATATACTCTTGCAACCCACTTTTGGGTTGTGACCCATGGGATGAAAAACACTGCTTTAGCACACCATTGTAAGGACAACCAAGTATACCTCTCAGCATAGGCTCCGGACTATTCAAATAAAACCAATCAGCAGCAGCATGTTAAACAAAACGTATTAGTCAGAACAGATCTGGAAATTAAGAGACCTTCCTGTGCTAATATTAATTACTTCAACTACACAGATAAAAACTGTGAAAGCCTTACCTTACTTACTATTTGGATAATCTCTCCTTCTTTAAAAGTAAGTTCATCTTCATTTGAACCTTCATAGGCATATACTGTCCTGCAATATTCCTTGGCTAAAACAAAAATAGTACTATGATTACATTAGTGCAGCGTTCGAACCTGCTGCATGAAAAAGTTTATGTTAGCAGTTTGTCTAAAAAGGCAGCTCAGAAAAGTGTCAAGTGCTATTACAATCATACTCTGCTCTAGTATAGCTACCATCCCTGGAATAATTTACAAGTGTTCAGCATGGCATTCATGCTAGGGATGGGAAAGATTAAACGTTTAAATGATAAGTATATTTATATTGGTAATGCATTACCGATGAACATTTAATATGGAAAACAGACTGGCAGGGAAGGGTAGCGGTGTGGTGCTTCAGGAACAGGAAGGCAGCAGGGCAGGCAGGCAGGCAGGCAGAAGTGAGGAGGGTGAGGGAAGGGCGAGGGGGCCGGGGGGGGCAACTAGTACCCATAGCTAGTTTGCTCCCTCCCTCCCAGTGCCCCGGTAGCTGCAGTGGGCTGGGAAAGTCCCTTGTCTGCTGCTGCCACCCGTGGCTTCCACGCGGGCTGTGCTGCCTGGCAGGGCTTGCCACCCTGGGGAGCAGCTCCCAGCAACATCCGTCTCTGAGTGGGTCACTGGATCCCCACGCTACTGGAGGCAGGCGGCTGAAGCCCTTCCCCTACAGCAGAGCAGGGCAGGCACCGGTCCAGGGATCCACACCCCCTAACCAGGTATGAGTTAGTGGTTTACCATTTAACCTTCTCTAATTATATTGGTTAAGTGGATAATTTTTAAATTATATTTACATCCATAATTCATATATATGTATGTGTGTGTGTGCATGTGTGTGTGCGTGCGCCTGTGTATGTACACACACACTTTTTATTTATATATAAAAATGTATATGTATGTGTGCATACACACATTATATATGCATGCACACACACATTTATATAAATATATATACACGCTAAAGCAGAAATAGGTGAAACAACTGTATTGATAGCAAGGGATGCAGATATAAGTTGACACCACGTGACAGCTACATCTCCAGGATTCTGCAGCGATACAACTATAGCACAAACATTCCAACTCCAGAATGAAGCAGGGATAAAATTAGTGTAATTTTAACTAATATTTATCGCTACAGAATCATTAAGATGTAATAGTTACAGCCTAACAGTACAAACACGCTCCCAAGCAGGCATTCCCCATGCCTGGCCTTTTAAAATGGGTAAAATGTGTATTTGCCCACAGCCTAAATCTATCATACTATTACAGTGGTTTTCAACTGGTATGCTAGAGAAACCGAGAGGAGCTATGAGATCCTTTCAGGGGTGCCGCAGCAGCTGCTGCTGCCACGAAGTAAAACTGCTACAGGGAAAAAGCTGTGGCTACAGCATTTTGGGGAAGAGCACACAGGATCAAACTGGGAAGGGCTGCAGCAGGACTGAGAGCTCCTGACTGCTTCAGGTTCATCAGATAATCCCAGTGCAGGTAGGGGTGCACGCTCTTGCCATAACCATTCCCTCCCTGTCTGATGCTACATCTGTCTGCAGCAGCAGTCACCCCAGTTGAGAACCACCGAGGTCAGCTGAGGCAGTGGTTCTCACCTGGGGGGTCACCAAATTCAAAGAAATTTTGAAGGGGCCCCTGACACTAAAAGATTGAGATTTATTGTGCTATTGATTCATTTCTTCTGCTCCTATGGGTCACTTTTTTCCCGCCAAGCAGGCAAGTTCTGCATCTCCCTACTTCTGTTTTGTTTTTTCCAGTCTCATGTCCCAGGGGGAAAAAGTTTAATTTAATAACTAGAAAGGAAACATCCTTTGTTTAATTAAATCATTTCTAATACAAAACATTTGTAATGAACTTTTTTCTTTATGTATTCAACATTTTAAAGGTAGTTTTACTTAGTTAAAATTGTAACACACTAGATTTCTCCATGTAATTGAATTAGAATTTCAAATCTAAAAGCAAACTCACACAAATTATGGGTAAAAAAGGTCTAGTAAATAAGTGGCTTTCTCCATTTTTTAACAAACCGGCATGTGCAAAATTAAGAATTTAAGCTACAATTGTTTGCTTGTGTATGTAGTATATCTGTGATTAGCAAAGCACACCAATCTAGTGTTATGGTTATAGGTAGTTGCAAATCAACATGTCTTCACAGTTGCTGATCAATGAGACACAACCTTTCTTTAGGAAAAAAGTATAAATGCAAATCAAGCTTAAAATTGATTGAAAGCAAGATTTCATCATCTGATTTAACTTGTAATTAAAATCAATTATTTAAATCAGGGGTCAAAAACCTTTATGGAGTGGAATGCTAAAATTAGCACATCTTACTCAGAAGACAGGCCTCCACTTTGCATGAAGTTGCCGCTGCCCCTACTAGTGCCATGTTTTCAATTCAGCAGCAAAATTTCTGTCACCAATCACTGCAGCCAAAAATTAATTTGTAGGCTCGATCCAGCAGCCCACACACCATAGGATCGGGTCATGTTATCTAATTTCAATTATTCTGATTTTAGGATACGTTTGAGAGAGATATACTGTCTAATTCAATTTTAATTCCAGAAAAATGAAATAAACTATAAGAAATTGAGCAAGAAGGTCTTTGCATTAATTCCTTCCACTCCAAAACACCTGAGGAAGGATTTGCATTCAAGTACTTGTGCTTTTGCCTAGATCTGTTACTGGCAGAGATGGCATCAGAGCATTAAATGGGTGTTGCAGGTTTCCTTGTAAAGCCTGGGTTTCTCACTTTCCCTGCCTCTGGCTTCCCTCAAAAATCAAACTGTAAATTAGTGTCTACAGAGGTGAAACTCCAGAGAAAATAATCATTAGAAAAAAGAAATGCAAAAAGGGGAGAGCCAGGTGGTTCAGAATCACATCCCAAAGAAGCATCAGACAAGGAGTTGAACCTGAGAAGGATGTCCTACAAGACAAAGGAGTTAGAGACACTTACTGAACTCTGCCAAAATCTGCCTCGTCTGAAAACACATAATATGCAAAACCTGGGACCAATAAGTGACCCCCCTCCAAAGGGGGTATAAAGGCAAAAATGCCTATGTAAAAAATTTCATTTTGCCATTTTTTTTCTAGGCAGGGGGTCAAAAAGTCAGAGATTTTTATTACCCAAATGTTCCAGTACTTAAGTTATTTACAGTATATTTACTGCAGGAATTTGTATTGTAACTAGCATTTTACTATGAAAAGACCGTGTTATGTAAACTTAAGCTGCACTTCAAAGACTAAAAAGCACCTACAGATTCAGGACTAAAAGTACAGTAGCAGCAGCCACAGCTGCTGTACTTAAATATGATTATACTGAAAACAAAGTAAAGTTGTGGTTTCTTCTTTAACAAAAGCTGTGTACGTACTTGCAATGAAAACCAAAACAGACTTCTCAGGAACCAAAATAAACCACTGCTAAACTAAATATTTGAAGAAGACCTGATTTTTTTTATTAAGTGATGAACTAAACGCGAAGGCTGCATCCAGATGAGTGTGGATGTGCAGTATGTGATGCCACAGACCTGTTTGCAGCACCACACACGCAGGCGTTCCTGCACTGGTACCTTGCAGTGTGGGGGGATCTTTTGACCCTGGAAGATCTCAGGGTAAAAAAAAAATAAAAATAAAAAAAAATCACACGCTGAAAAAAGCCGAGCGGTGCACATGGTGGCAGTGCCCACTGCCCAAAGCTGGAGCCTGACCGACCAGAGCCATGCTCCAGCTGCTGGCCAGCATCCCTGCCATGGCCCCCAGGATCCCAGGTAAAGCTGCTGGGGCCAGCACCCTCTCAATATAATTTGTCATCTGGATGCGGGGTCCTGGGAGGTATGCTGTTTGCCTGGAGCCTGTATTAAGGATGTCATGGTAGGATTGCCAAAGCTCATCCATTCTTCAAAGCACTACCCTTCCCTGCTTGGCCATGTAGGCACAAACAATAATGACAGGAATTACATTGAGTAGATCGTGGGAAACTCTGAGGCTCTTGACAAAAGGATTAAGGAACTTGGAGCACAAGTTGTGTTCTCAGCAATCCTCCCAGTAGTAAGTAAAGGGTCCCAGCAGAGACCTTTGCATCATGGAAGTCAGCACATGGCTGAGACCAGTGTGGATGTGAAGGCTTTGGATTCCTTGAGAATGGGCAGATGTTTTGCGGAGGGGGACTGCCATCAGAAAACAGGATCCATTTGACCAGAATTGGAAAGAGAGTCTTTAGGCATCATCTGGCCAACCTAGTAAGGAGGGCTTTCAACTGAGTTTCAGGGGAAACAGGAAAACAAAACTCTCCAGCGTCAAAGCAAAAAATCCAGATGGGAAAGGACCAGAACCAGCAGCTCTATTCAGTGAAAGGACCATAGGCCACATGAAACCAATAAGAGATGCAAGAGAGAAACAAATAGGTCAAAACACAAAATATGTCCAATGCATGCATCCACAGGCGAGAAACATGGGGAACAAACAAGAAAAGCTGGCAGTCACGTGAAAAGAACAACGATCTGACTGATGTTACAGAGACTTGATGGGATGACAGCTACAACAGAAACATCAACGCTGAGGGATATAATCTGTTTCAGAAGGACAGGGTTGGGAGAAAATTTGGTGTTTACATCTTGTATATCAAAAATACACATACTTGGTTCCCCAGTTCAGGAGGAACAAGGTAGTATACTGGAATGTATTTGGACAAAGAGAAAAGGTACAGTAGTGATATAATAGTGGGCCTGCCAAAGTTACAGACTGCCAAATCAGGAGAGGTGAATGAGGCACTCTTCAAGGAGATGACAAAATTATCTGAAACTTATGTCATGGTAGCTTATGGCAGACTTCAATTTTCCAGATATCTGCTAAAGAAATAATACAGGCAGCATAAAATGTTGAGCAAGTTCCTAACTTATGTGGAGCAAAAGTTTCTGTTCCAAAAGCTGTATATATGGCATCGGGATCATCTATCCTGGATCTTGTCTTAACCAATAAGGGAAGAATTGGTGAAGGATGAGAAGGTGATGGGAAACTTGGAAGGTGGCTATCACAAGATGATAGAATTCATGATCCTGAGATGGCAAAAATATGAGGTCTGCAGAACTAAGACGCCGGATTTCAAAAAAGGCAGATTTTAGCCGACTCAGAGATAGTAGGCATGGTGTCATGGGAAGACAGACTGGAGAACAGAGAGGTCCAGGAGGGCTGGAAACTTATAAAGGGCACTTCTAAAGTATTGAAAGCGCAACAAGAAGCCATTCTGACAACGGAAGCACAAGAAGAACTGGCAAGACACCAACGTGGCTGCAGGAGGAGACTCTAGGATGCCTCAAAAGCAGAAGGAAAGATGGGCAGGTCACCAAGGAAGTGGACCAGGGAATAGCAAGGACTTGTGGGGACAAAACCAGGGAGACAAAAGTGAAAAAATGAGCTTCACTTGGTGAGGAAAGTGAAAGACAAGAAGAGGTTCTGTAAATACGTTGGCCAGAAAAGACAGACCAAGGCAGCTGCAGCTGTGGGTCCACTGTTAAATAGCTAGAGTGAGCTCTTAAAAGAAGATGCAAAGAAGGCAGAGCTACTCAATGGTTATTTTGCCTCAGTCTTCCCAAATTTTAAACTTAATCCAGACACCTAATAAAAATTATATGGATAAGGAAAGCGATAAAATGAGGGTTGAGATTACAAAAGAAACAGAGAGTTTTAATAGGTCTGAATGAATTTAAGTCATCAGGGACTGATGAACTTCATGCCACAGTAATGAAGGACTGGCAGAGAAGATATCTGAGCCCATGATGATAATATTTACAAAGTCCTGGGAGACAGGTGAGGTACGACAGAACTAGATACAAGAACAACATACTGCCTCTCTTTAAAGAAGGCAAAAAGGAGGACCTGGGGATTACAGATCTGTCCGCCTCATTTCAATATCTGGGAAGTTACTGGATGACATCATTTGCAAGCATCTGGAGGAGAAAAAGCTAATCACAAGCAGCTAGCATGGATTTATTAAGAACAAATCATGCTGAACAAACCTGATCTCCATCTCTGACAGTTATTAGGTGGGTGAATGCAGTGGATATACTGTATCTGGACATCAGTTAGGTTTTGACAGAAGTCCCACATGACCTCATAAACAAACCAAAGAACTGGGGGCCAGACAAAACTACTACTAGGTGGAGAGAGAGCTGAATCAATATGCACAGAGAGAAATTATAAATGAATCCAAGTCAGAATGGGAAGAAATTTCAAGTGGAGTCCCACAAAGGTCTGTCCGGGGCCTAGTGCTATTTAACATGTTTGTTAATTATCTGGACACTGCTATAACTACCTCCTGAGCAAATTTACAGATGACAAAACTGGAAAAGATTGTAAACGCAATGGCAGATGAGAGCACAATTCAGAAAAATCTCAAGGGACTGGAAAGCTGGGCTACAGCCAACAGGATAAAGGCCAGTGCTGACAAATGCAAGTGCTACACCTCGGGAAGAATAATCAAAAGCATAAATACAAAATGGGTGACAAATGCCTGTAAAAGCCTATGGAGGCAGCACTATGGAGAAGGATCTCGGAGTCCTGGTGGATCACAGACTCAATATGTGCCCACAGTGCTGCACAAAAGGCAAATAGTTTTGGACTGCATCAATAGGAGCATTCGGTGCAAGAAACAGGAGGCAATAGTGGCTCTTTAGATAAGACCTAACCAGGACCAAGCAGAGTACTGTGTGCATTTTTGGACTCCATATTTTAAAAAGGGAGTGGAGAAGTCGGAGTGTTAAAGGCAGGCAGACAGGTAGAAATAAATAAATAAAGAGGAGATAAAAGTGTTTGGAAGCCAAACTATACAAGAAGAGGTTAAAAGAAACAGCTGTGTTCAGCCTACGGAAAAGGCACTTAAGAGGGGACATGATAGTAGTCTCCAAATGGTCTGAAGAGCTGCCATAAAGAAAAGGGGAATATCTGTTTTTTTTCCCATTGCTGCAGAAAGCAGGATGTGCGCCAATGGCTTGAAGATGCAAAGTAGTAGCTTGAAGTTGCAGCGGATTGGATATCAGGAAAAACTTCTTCATATTAGAGCAGCGAGGCAAAGGAACAAATTGCCTAGGGAAATTGTGGAATCTCCATCACTGGATCAGGAAGATTTTGAATTGGCATTGGGCAGGGATGATTGGGGAGAAGCAATGTCTGGAGTTTGCTGTGAAGAGCAAAAGGGGAAAGCCCAGAAGCAGCCCAAGCACCCCAAAACAGATCGCTGGGAGATAGTGAAGAGCTCTGCAGCTAGAGCTGGTGGATATTGGAGAGGACCGTGCTCAGCAACAAGAGAATAAAAGCAAAGCTCCGCCACCAGCTTACTTATGAAAGATGAAAGCATCTAGGATGAGTTTACAATACAGAAACAAGAATTCAAGCTGTCCAGCCAGAGGGTGTGATGCATGGATTTATACTTGCTGTACCTAGGGTGCAGAGCAGAATGGAAGGTATTTGGTTTATTTCCCATGCTTCTGGGCTTTGCTAATTGCCATATGAAGCCCAGAAGGATTTTCCCTCCCCTTCTGTGTGTGAGGGCTCATGGGCTGTGACTGGGGTGTATCCATGTTCATAATGGGACTAAATCCCAGAGGTTCCTGGTCAGAGGGTCTTGCCCCTCCCCAGTCAGCACAATTGGCACATTTGGAATTGGGATGGAATTTTACCCCATGATCAGACCGATATGGACTTTGGGGTTTTCTGCCTTCCTCTGTTTTAGAATAGTTGTAGTCATTCCTATATGAAAATACTTATACCACTATAGCCTATTCAGTTCAACAAAACTAGTGTAACAAAACCTCATTTGCATGAAGGCTTTTACTAACATAACTGTCAGCTAAAGAAAGTCACTTCCTGTTCAGCTAGAGTCATGCTCCAATACACCAACCAGTCCTTGTTTAAGTTTGCTTAAAAACATGACTCGCTTGAACTAAAATAACCCACTTATTTTGGTATAAGGATGTTTATACACACACACTTGAACCAATTTAGCTAATTGTTTTAAATACACACCTTCAAATAAACCTACAGTAAAAACAGTGCAAAATGAAGATGTGTACTAAACTGCAGGCAGCAAGGTTTAAACAGATATAGAAAAATGCCCACATAATTTTGGACTGGCTTAATGTTGTTTAAAAATACATTGTTAGTTAAATCTGCCCAATTTCGTTTAGATGATGCCTTGTATTTTTAGTGAGAACACTTATACTGACAGAATTACAGCTGGAATCCAATTATCTGAAGATACTTTGAATTTAATACAGGCAAAACTTGGAAAAAAAATAAGGACTCGTCTATATGGAGAGAGTGAGTGTGAAATAAGGTAGGGGATAAATTTATAGCAGGCCAAGTACTGTTACTACATGGGCTGTGCAGGAAGGTAGCAGGTGCTGTGTGTTTATACAGAAAGTTACCATGAGACAGCGCGCTGTAATTCATACTCTGTATACTCATTTCCCTGCTTAGACAAGCCTTCACTACATCCTCTGACTAGTTTCCACTCCTTTGTGAAGTGTGGATAAGCTTACTTCAAACAAGTTCATACTTGTAAGAAATGCTGAAAGCATCTTATTAAAATGTATTATGCATCTTTTTTTCTACTCTATCACGTATCTGTATATCTTTACATCTCATTACGTAAACTACTAGATATATTATTTAAACAGACAGAAAATGGAAAGGCTTAGTCTAAAGCAGCCAACTATCCACAACTTTGAATTTTGGGATTGTGCCCCAGAAACTGGATTTGCCCCAAATCTAAAAAAATGGATCCCATATTAGTGCTAGGCAGCATCCAGCTATGTCTGCTAACGGTTTTGCTTGGCACCATATTCACAGGACACTGCAATTCAGAAGAGCTAATTTATACTGGCCACAAATGTAAGAAGGCAATCAGAATCGGTAGTGGTTTCATCTACTTTTTCTTGTAGACCCCCAGAGGGTTGCGGGGAAACAAGTACTATGCCCTGGATTTTGTTCCCCAAAAGGCTGTTTCATTCTCATAGAACAAGTTATTTCTGCTACTTCATTCTATAACAGGGCACTTCAAAAAAGCACAAAGCAAACCAGAGGCAAACGTGTATTAATCTTACCTTTTGACTTACTTTCAGCTTCTTTTGTCACCTCTGGTGTACCTTCTGCTTTAATTACACTAGGAGCGTGGCTGAGTTTTGGTCCAGGGGAATGGCTAGGTAATGGCTAGACAAACGAAAGAGAAAAAACAAGCCCCAAGTCAGAACGACCACAGCTATTGTAATTTTGGCATCATGTTCTGGTTATATGAAATAGTGCTCACTTCATCAGATGCTGTGAAAGAATATGCAGAAACCAGAGCATAAGAAGGAGAGAGAAATCAGAATACAGAAGATAATGGAGGGAAGGCAAGCAGTGCTGGCAGAGGCGATCAAACAAGCAGTAAACCCATAGGAACAAAGGGATCACTAGAAACTAACCCAGGTAATGGGATAAAAATCCACAGTCCCTGTTTAAACCATACTTGACACAATCCAGTCTATGGATGATTTCTTGTTCAGCAATTCCCCTTCAAATCAATCTTTAAAAGTCCGAGAACAGCCACACACTGCTTTAGCTGGGACCAACGTCCACAAGGCAAGAGGAAAGGAGGTAAAAGACCACCGCAGAAGCCAATAGCACTCATTATACCTCCATCCTATAATTACAACATTATGGCCATTGATGCAATAATTTTGTCCATGGGCTAAAGGTAAAGCATTGCTTCTGATTTAGACAAAGTAGCCAAGAAATCTCACTCTGTTGCATGTCAGTCTTGAGATGGATTTAGGCCCTGGCAGTCCTCAAGTGGAAAAGGAGCAGCTCTGCAGAACTCCAGTGTTTTTAACAGCACTTTAGAGCAGCAGATCTTGCCTTTCTTTCATTCCTATTGTCTGACAACAGCCAGCCAATATGGATAGAAACACCAGACTGAAGTTTCTATTTAGACAAACACTCATGCAGGCATTTAAATTTGTCCCCATTTTCCTGAGCTAGCATCTCACTAAGATGAATTTTCCAGTTTCCACTTATTGGAAAGTTTCAGATTTACTGAGCTTGATGGGAGAGAAAATGCTTCAGACACATTTAGCAAGCTCTAGTCACAACTCAATTGAACTAGAAACTTTGGACCTGATCCAATGTTGGTGCTCACTCAAGTAACTCTACTGAAGACCTGGAACTACTCACAAGAGTAAGACAATTCATGTGAGCAAGGGACAATGGCTCTTTCCCGTTCATTTAAAAAGAACTGTCCCAGATTTTAAATTGGTCTCTGAAAACAGCTTAATACTTTAACCCTGGATTTCATAGGTTGGTTTGCATTCATCCTAGGGGAAGTGCGTCATCCAGCAGATGTCCAAAAGGCTTCAGAAGAAACATGCACAAAAAAAGCTGACATTTACCTTAGCCTATCACAACTTGCTATATAAAGGAGTCATTCCACCCACTGCTAAAATAGAGCCACCTCCAAAATAAGAATAATTTAAGAGTACATGGCCATAATCAGAGGGGAAGTATAGAAATAATATCCAATTAAAACTGATGGTGGAATTTTGTAGGTTGTATTTTTTTATTTTTATACATAAGAAAGTTTGGCCAGGAAGTTAAATCCTGGCTTATATTTTGCCCCACTGCACTAAGAAGTAGGCTGTAGGTTTTAAAAAAACATCACAGCTCCTGTACATGTGGATCTTGTGATGTGTGAAAAAGCCTCATCTCATTCTAACATTTTCTAGCTAACCTCCAACCAATACCATCACCCAAGCAATACATTAGGACTGTGATTCTCAATCTAGGTGCCGAGCCAGCCCCTGAAGCTGCAGGAGAGAGGAGGTTAAGTGAGATAAAGGCAAGAAGCTCCAGTAAAGAGGTACGTGCAGGCTCTTCCCTTCCAGCCACTCTCCTTCCCCCACTCACTGCACTGCAGGCTTTTCCCTGCCGGCTGCTCTTCCTCCTTCCTTCCCAGCCCTATAGCAGGTAAGCACTATAAATTAGTTTTTGAAATGGTGTGTCAACTAATTCATGAAAGTTATGGAAGGGTGCCTTGAGTCTAAAAAGGTTGAGAACCACTGCATTAGTAACAAAATGAATCAAAGTACACATTTAAATAATCTTTTACATCTTACTGAAGTCTTCATGAAAGTTTATTCCTCACTCAGAGTAACTCAGTTTGAAAAACTCCCTTCATTTATCTGTCCCTCCCTTTCAGATCACAATATTTTAGGAGTAAATTCCCCATAATTCAGATTTCTATCAGTCTAGTCCTTAAGTACTTGAATGATCAAGTACTCAAATACTCAATCTTCTATTCTGGTCAGTACTTGAATATTATACTAAGACAATTCTAAGGTGTAAGTGGTTGGGTTAAGTACCACCTAAAAACATTAAATGGTTTATATTTCAATGTCTGTAAATTATTCAAATTATTTTCTCACTTAATTTCCTAGTTTTGTCCTACCGGCTGGGAGAAACAGCCTATAACAGCTTATTCAATAAGCCCAGTACGTAAATAAAGTGAAAAAAGAGTCCTAACAGCGACTCCCTATGCCTGAAGAAGGGTGACTGGACCTGAAAGCTTGCTAAGAATTTTCTTTCCAACTACTCAGTTGGTCTAATAAAAGAGATCACATCTACTCAAACAACTTTGCCTGCCAAGAGTCCTAACACGTATTTGAGTGTTCGTATACAGTGAACTTGCATAGCATAAAGTTTCTTTAGCTCCTATAAACTAATTGTAAAAACATTTCAGATGGAACAATTACACCCATAAATTGGAAAGAAAAAGCAGTGCATTCCATACACGACTGAAGAACCAATCTCTCTCTGCAAGAAAATGACTAGTTTTAATAAAAATCAAATCTCAAAATTTCAGCTAGAATGGTAACTATACAAAACTGTAATGGCTCACAAATAATTCTGATTACAAGCACAGAGACTGGTTAAAATAAGTTTAGTCAACTTAAACTGCATTTCCTGGTTTCTATTTTTGTCTTTAGATCATTCCATTAAAACGTCTCAGGAGCATCAGAACTATGTAACAATTCTTGTAAACTATGCAATACTCTGTACAACAGTTCAGGATGGAAAGAAGAGCTTTAATATTTTAATCCCAGCTTCTTGGGAGATGGGCAAAAACAAGGCATTTTACACCAAGCTTTTCTCCGAGTTAAAAGTAAAGAAAAATAAAGGTAATATTATTCCAAAATGCTCTTCAAGTGCTAAAAAAAAGTAGTTGCTTTCTTTAGCCTCTTGCTAATGAACAGTGGCAGAAATCTCAAACTAAAATCAATGGCATACCAGATGCAACTGTAAATATCTGCCTACTACCTGCCTGTCCCCTTAGGAAACTGAAGTGCAGGGAGACAAGGCACTCTGTTCACCTCTTATAATACAAACAAAGAACACAAAATGAAACTAAATAAAAGGACAGCAAGATCTTGGGCATGGCATTAATGAAAACTGATGGGGAAAAAAACTGAGCTTACACAAGGCACAGTCATCTTATGGATCTTACAGATATGGGGTATCACTGAGGCCAAATGCCAGATCTAGCCCGTGGAGCCACTGTATCCAGTCCATCAGGATACAAGCGGGCCACCAAAAATTGGGAAGTGGTCTGCCACAGAACCCATGGTCCTCAGGTACCAGTAGACATGGCGATAGGTAGTAGGCGGGTGACCAAGGGCTGACAGCACCCAGGTCACCCTCCAGCTGTTCTGCCCACTGCTGTGGACCCAGCTCCACTGTTGTTGCATCCCCATGCTGGACCTGGAGCCAGAGCTGCCACCACAGCACAAAACAAGCATCAGTGGCAGAGCCTCTAGCTCTTGCTATGAGGGCATACATGATATAGATGCAACCCAGGGCAGAAAACAAGTTTGACACCCTAGTCTATATCATAAGCTCCTTGTCCACGATCACACGGGGAATCTGTGATACAGCAGAGCTGTTACTTTAAAAAAAAAAAAGGACTTGTTGCTGCATAGCTATTTGAAGTACAAAACAATACTTATAAAAAAAAGTCTGTTTTCATTATTTCTGCTACTTAAATTAGGAAGTATAACAATAAGAGCCTGTAGGGTAAAAATGATGTTGTATCTGTAATAGCTCAGAAATTATTAGAGGCAAGAATTTCTTAGGTGTGATCAAAGACATGAAGAAGAATGCCTTGCACTTGAAAGCTTGCCTAACTGTATTTAAACTACATAAAAGATATCACCCTAAGAAATCTTTGCCTCCTGAATAAATTCCTGGAAATATTAGGTCAAATAGACTAACTACAATGATTTTCATTCACTTATTGCTAGTTTTGGCAGAACTAGAGCAATATATACAAAGTATCCATTGAATTGTGCTTGCAAGGTGGCTTGTTACAGCTCTTGAAATCATCGGATTTAGAAAGCAAAGTAGTTTGTTTTTCCTCTCTTCCATTCCCTTTTAAAAACTTAGGCAGATCATTTTGAATGG
The DNA here is from genome assembly GCF_000455745.1 of Alligator sinensis. Lineage (NCBI taxonomy): Eukaryota > Metazoa > Chordata > Crocodylia > Alligatoridae > Alligator > Alligator sinensis. The sequence continues at coordinate 577,680 of NW_005842817.1, read as the reverse complement.
GTGTTATCCACCAGTGCTATGTTATCTTTTTATATTTACTTGAAAAGCACATTAATTTAAAAAAGGAAAGACTGCTCTGTGTTGTTTGTCTTGGTTTTTTCTGGTTTGGGTACAGATCAATATTAGCCAGGTTCTTTGTGCAGGCCCCTCCTTTGCAAAAATGGGGGGCTGACCCACTTCATATAGATGCTGAGAGTGCCAATCACAGAAATCATAGATTTCATAGAGAAGTAGGGCTGGAAGCTACCTCTATAGGTCATCCTGTCCAACCCCAAGCCTGAAGTAGGATCATCCCTAGCCAAACCATCCTATACAAATCCATAATCTAATTTCTTAGTAAAATGACTATTAACCTGGACACAACACAGCATAACGCAACAACACAGGTCACAGGTAAAGCAGGAACCACAGCACCAGTCCTGCTTCTGTAAAAGGTTGTTAATACACACTCCAGAGATCTCAGGTAGAGGGTCATACCCCCGGCTAGAGGGAGGCAAATCCTTTCACAGTCCGTGAGATAAAATTCCTTCCCAACTCCAAAAAGAGCAACTGGTCAGACCCTGATTGGAGGGGCAAGACCCTCTAGCCAGGAACCTCTGGCTTAAAGTCCCAACAAGAGCACTGGCACTCCAGTCAAAATCCCTAGCTTTGGCTGCAGCCAATATCCAATGCCTTTGAGGAAAGTTTACAAATCCCACATCTGACATGTAACAGAAAAGGGGGAATCCCTCCCAGACCCATTCAGCAACCAGCAAAGTGAAGAAGTATGAAAAATACCCACAGCAGAACATAGACATAGCTATGCCTATATCATTCCCAACCACTGGCTGTCCAGTCGCATCTTGAACACCTCCAGTGATGGAGAGTCCACAACCTCCCGAGGAAGTCTATTCCACTGCTCGCTGTTCTGACAACAAAGGCGTTTTTCCTGATGGCCAATCTAAACCTATTTTGCTGCAACTTCAATAAATATCTCTCTCTCTCTCTCTGAAGCATTTTGTGATGCTATGATAGAAAGTATTATTACCACTTCCTTAAAAGATGAAAATAAATTATTCAAAGTTAAAACATAATGTGTAAATAAGCTCAAAAGCCATGCTCAGGCATGGACTACTACAAACCTTTTCTGGCTTTTTTTCCTCAGAATCATTACTGGATAATCTTGTCCTCAGTTTCACCGAACCTTCTTTGAAGATGTCTCCAAATCCAACGCCTCGGATTTTCTTTGGCTGCATTACTGATGCAACTGCAGGCTCGTTTCCATTCCCAGGGGAGGCCACAGGTGAGGTAGGACCAGTGAAAACAGACTCTGAAAAAGTGTAACAAAGTATTTATAGTCATCAGGTATTCTGGAAATCAAATCGCAGTGATCATCTTTTCTGTTAATGCCTATATACACTGCTCTTGCCAAATACTTGTTAAAATTGCAGTTACCATCTAGACGTTCCCACATCTTCTGCTGGATACATATTTATCGGGGCTCTAGCTCTTTTTTTTTTTTTTTTTAAATCTCAAGGCAGTTTGCTATGATACTATTTCTGCACAAAATGTACCAGCAGCTCTCAGCCATCAACAGATTAGATAATTGATTTTTGGCTTGGCATCTCGGACATCAGCCAAGGAATAAGATCCGTTATTGTCATCGGCTGTATATATCCCACCAGCTCAGAAGTATGCTCCTGCCTTCTCTTTGACCCAGTATTTTATTTCAGCATAATACCAAAACAGTTGTACATTACTGCTTTTACCAGATGCAGTAACTCTACTAAAAATTACTGCAGAACAGTTAAGTTCTTCCATACTTCTATAGCAGGGAGAGAGAGAAATTCTCTCTTCTGGACAACTGACAAAAATAATTGGAGATTTTTTACAAAGTAAAAATATCCACATTTATTACATTTGCTCACAATTGTCTTAATGCTGTATTTCTATTCTGCAACACCAAGATCATCTAGTTCAAACTGAGATATCTAGCTTTAACCACTGTTACAGTGTGAACACAGCCTTACATTTTAGCCCATCATTTTAAATAAAGGAGGAGGGGGCATATCTGTCCATAACAAAAAAGTCACTGAACTGTATAAAGCAGATACTCAGGAATTCAAGTATTTGGGAGCTGTTTGAAAACATTTTGTTTAAAAACCCCACTAGTATCTACAGGGAAGCTTGTTTTCCACCTGCAGCATGCAAGAAAAGAATATATTAGTTGAAACCAGAAAGCTGAATTATAGACCAAACATCCTTCACACAATTTAACTTTAGTCCTCCGACTCTGCAAGTCCATTCATTGCATCTGAAGCAGGCTGTTGCCTAGGAAAGCTCATGCGTTTCTGAATAAGTTAGTCTCTAAGATGCCCTGCCCTGTCTTCTTTCTAGAGTTGTGATTCAGAACCAGGGTACCACGGGGTGCTGCACTGTTAGGCGTTCAAACAAGATAAACCTAGAGATTTCAAATAGGAACCAAAATGCCAAAAGCACTTTGACCTGTTGCAGCCTGAGCTCTCTGTAACAGAATCGCTCTATTATTTGGCAGACAAAACTGAGCGAAAGCCAAGAGCTGGCATTTTCTGAGGGGTGCCTTGAGTCTAAAAAGGTTGAGAATCACTGTTTTAGGAAAGTGGGGCACGACTTCTCTTAGTGCTAGGCCAGCAAGACCCAGCCCAGGTTTAAGATGGGCTGGTGCTGGGACCCAGCTGCTGCTGCCACTTCTCTTCTACCCCACCCACCCTTAAACTCAGCATTTGCCCTGCCAAATATACAAACCCACTTTGCCTCCTTGACAATAAATTGTCCAGGCTACTGGTCTCTGTCTTTAAAGAACATCTCTCAGTAGTCTTGGCGCTCTGTTGCTATTTCTGGCCAACAGGGAAAGTAAAAATTAACACCGCCCAACAAGGCAAGGCAGAACGGTCACTGAGCACCTGATTTTGAGAGCAGCTCAGCACCTGCAACTGCAATGCTAGCATTCAGAGCTGCTGAAAAGCAGGCCCCGGCTACCTACTGCCAGCAAATGGACTGTCAATTCAAGTTACCCGCAAGCCTCTGATCCACAGTAAGAACTGCCAAGGGAAAACATGGCTTTTGTAAATTTACCAGCCAGTGCTCCAACTCAGGAACCTTTAGCTCTGACTAATGAGAGAGCCCCTCACCTAGTACCTGGGCTGCTCAAAATCCCCTAAATTGTGGGATTTTGACTGGGATGTACTAATGCTCATGCCGAGACTCAAAACCTGGAGGCTCCTATCCCTCTGATCAGGGTCAGAGGGATCACTGTATATGGGCTCAAGAAGGAATTTTACCCTATGATCAGACTGGTATGAACTGTGAGCGGTTTTGCCTTCCTCTGTAGCAGGGGTTGTGGCCCTCTTTCTGGCATCTCTCGAGCTTATTTTAACAACTTTTGCAGCAGGATGCTGGCTGCTGCAGTCTCCAGGCTTTACCTGTGGGAGATTAGGATGCTGTACGTTGTGTCTGGGTTGACTATAGTTTTACCAAGAGGTTAGACAGTAGATTTGTATAGGATGATTTGAGTTGGAATGATCCTGCCTCTGGGAGGAGGCATAACTAGATGACTTCTAGAGGTCTGTTGCAGCCGTACTTTTCTATGACTATACTCCCAAGCAGTACTCCCCACTTGTACTGCTCCTAATAACATTTCCAGAATTGATGCAGAACTGGAAAAAAATATTTCTCCTTGTCAGCCTATTTTTGCTTTCATCTTTAAGCACAACTTTGTCAGAGACAAAGAGCTCAGAGCATCTTGGAACCAGAAATAGGCAGCGGGGCTTTTTAAACACTTTGTTTTCCCTGATCACTACCTAAATAAAAATTGATTTCAAGACCTTGCTTCATTATGGATCTATTTGCTGTGCTTGACACTGAGCAACAGCACAGTAGGAAGTTTCATTCCTTCACACTGTAAAGCCTTTGGAGACCAAACCACCCTAAATCAGTTCAGGAGAACAAACAAAGGCATTTCTTTTTCTGTAAAACATGCACTTACTTGGCATCCCAATCAAATTCAGCTATGAACATTTTCCAGCTCTGAATTACAGTCTATGTCTCTTGCTCTTCTGGCCACACAACTACAAAAGATTCAACTATCCAGGTTTAACGCTACTTAGAGCCTGAGAAATTAGCTGCTACATCTCTAATAATAAAATGGGCAATCCAACAAGGATACAAGACAGTGCAACTGGGATGTAGTATTAGACCACTCATGTTCATTGTGATCTGACAATTCAAGGCCTCTTCTTCCACCTACGTAATTCACTCTTTCATGCAAAGTACTTCAAATTTCCTGACACACAATTATTTTAGTCTTATAAACCAAGTAAATTCAGATTAAACCTTCAGAGCTACACCCTGTTCCACCTATTAGGCATGTAAATTGGCCGAGGCACTTAAGTGAGATCCTATACCACCATGCTCAAGTTCCTGAAAAAACAGTGTTGGGGCGGGGAAAGGATTCCTCCTCCTTGATGCACTTTTGTGACAGTCCTAAAGCTAAGGTGATGATGATATATTATAAAAGTAGGTGGATTCACATTTTTCCAGGGACTCTAACAGGGGGAAGTAGGATCACATGTAAGCATCTAATGGATGAAGCAGGATCTGGCCCTTAGTGCTGGCTAGCAGTGTCATACTTTGTCAGAATCAGAAGCAAGGAACTGAAAGAAAAATATTTCCCAGTATGAAAGAAGTACATCATAGGCCCAAATGCTGCAGAACTTCAGGTCTCAAACAGGTGAAAATTATATGTGTATTAACAGTATTTTAGCTGTTTTACATAGGCATAGGTACTGCCTTGGGGCAATTTGCAATCTATAGGTATGCAGGCACTGTAGTGGCAAAGTGCTGTTATACTGCTGAAGAAATCTGTTTTACCCAAACTTTCCTGTTCCACGCACATCAGTCTTAGAAGCGAGGCACTAGGGAGACCTGGAGGCACCCCACGATGCCTTCCTTGAGCATGCCTGAAAACCCAGGTCTGCACTGCAGTGCTGGAGGATGGAAGTGAGGGGAAGGAGCAGGAAGAGTAAGCCCTTAATTTATTAGATATATCCAATAATAACTTTAAAAAAAATAAACGAAAAAAATCTATCACCTTTCCCTTTATTGTAACTTCATAACTAAGCTTTAGGCCCAAGTGACTGCTGCTGGTATTACATACTGGATTCTACATAAAAAGCTTTCATACCTGTGTCATCCACGGGATCTTGTGCTTCTCCATCATCTGTCAACTCTAATTCTTTTACGAAGTTGGAAGGGAATAATCCTGACTTGCCATTTAGTGTTCCACTCCACCAGCCTTCTTCTACCTGTAAAAAGGTATTTCACACTTTACCAATAAAACAGGGGACAACTAAAAAGACAATGCCAGTTTAATAACTCACCAGAGTAATGTAAACAGAGCAGGACTTAAGATAAGCCTATCATGAGATATTGTAAATCCACTTAAAAGAAGCTAGAAATAACTTCAGAAAAGTTCAAAGTGCCATTTTTTTAGGAGAAAAATCTCATAATATGCAGGGACAAAGAAGGATGAATAGGAAGTGTTTTATCATTCTACAACTTATTCCAGCCAAGCAGAAAAATGTTACTTGCAGCTGACAGATCCCTTTCTCCCCCAAGAAGAATTCCACAGGCACACGTACAGGGAGCAAGGATCCACGGGTAACAGAAGGGAAAGGTATTAAACTGGCTACTGAATAGTGGACACTTGCTAGTTCACCGTTGGGAAGGAGGCGTTAAACCCACTGGATGCTCTTGGTGCACAATAATGTCCCCAGATTCTTGAACTTTATCGCACATGACCTCACAATTCTTAATGTACTTATTATTTTATAATACTCCACAATTCAGCTAAACTATCTTTACATCATTAAAGAAATCCTGTAAAGTCAGACCAGAACTAAATGCAGCTGGACTTATATGAGTGATAAAGCTTTATGATCCTGAAGAAAGAGCCATTCTTATGAATGCCATTTATAACTAATTTTCAGAGTTCCTGTATAAAGGAGTACTACTACTTAAGCTCCAAAAAAACCCTAGATTTTGGGTGTTTTTCTTTGTGGCATGAAGGTCCATTTTATGTAGGAGGACTGAAAGCAACAGCAAATATTCTGAGAAGAGTTCTTCACGTAGTCTTTTTTTAGCATTGTGTTCTAGGTCAATGTGCATGACCAAGGGACATACTTTTTAAACACAAGATGCCCATTTTCTTTAGGGGAATAGAAGGATTAACTAAGGATTAATAGAAGGATACAAAGAACAAAATTGCCACAGCTACTGAAAAAAGTTGGATTGTCTTTATTACCAAAGACTTCCTGGTTCTCAGACAGGGCTGCATGACAAGATGGTGAATTTTGGGGAAGCGGAGATACGTTCCTAATTTAGGCTTTTCTCCATCACTGGTTCACTCACAATTCTACTACAGCTGACCTGTTTTTAAGAATACCAGATGATTTACCAACTGGCACATCCTATGTGCACTTGTAGTCCCCTAAAGGTTTCTGCATTTGACACTGCGTAATCCTTGCACACTGAAACAAGTCAGAACTGTAAGAGAAATCTTCTGGTTACAGAAAGGATGTGTACAACCTCATTTTCTGAAATAGCACAAAAGGGGAGATCTAGACTGCCCTTAGAATCCAAATCAAACAACAGCAATCACCACTTAAAAAGGAACAAGCATGTCAGGACTTTGAATGCAATGATCTGTTATTCTACAGATTCCTTTAATTCATCTCTTTCAGTAACAGCTAAAGACTTAAATCGACTCATACAAAGGTCCTGTTAGATGATTTTAAGAGAGTAAAGATTTTTCAAATGATCATGTGCCCACTGTCTATGTTTACGGTGTGAGAGCAAGAGGCTGCCAACAATAAAAGGATGAGGTGAAGATTTTACACAAAATCAAGGGCTGAAAAAGGACAAGATATGCACCAAACGTTTAAGTTAGATTACATTTTTTTAAATCAACTAAGCTTTGAAAAATTTCATTTTGAATGTATTCTGTTCAAATGACTGTCTGCCGCTGTTAGAGCATGAAGGTTTAAGAGCTGTTATGAACTTGTCTCAGGATGGCAGTGAAAAAGCTGCTAGAATCCGATAGCTTCATTAAATAAAAGTTCTTGGGATTCCTAATATACCAACATTTCTCTCTACTGGAAAGAGGGCTTTGATAGTCCATCCTGTTAATCCAATACATTTACAAGCATTGTTGACTTGATAAACCCTTGAATCTTATTTAAACACCTTTCTTCAAAGCATCTCAAACCACCATATAAACAAGGAATTCACAGTAATGCCAAGAAGGAATAGAGGCCAAGCCTCCTGACTGACCTGGTTTCACATAACTGATAATTTTATGCTAAAAAAAAAAAAGTTTATTTTTCTTAAGAGAAACACAAAGGACTTCGAAAGGAATTTTTATCAGTTGACTATCACCTTGTGATAGAGGTAAAAGCTCCTATTGAGCCAGTAAGTACACATGGGAGTATCTATTCTTTAAAATGAGATTTCAAGGCTTTACTTCCCATTTCACACAACCTTGTTACTTTCTGATACATGAAACACATACCGAAATTACAAAAAGAGCCGTCTATAGTTTCCACCCATAAGCACTGTATTTAGCAAGGGATACAGCAGAAAACACTTTAGAATAGATTTCTGTGCTAAATATAGTATATCTATTTGTCAGACATCAAACTAAGTTGATTTAGAAGAGGAATTGATATTTCTAGACACGTGGAATGCTAGAAAAGCATCTTCAAAGTCATAAATTGTTCCATTTGAGGAAACCATTCCTTCCCATTTATGCAGATTCTTTTCCAGAAAAAACCTTGATGTTGCTGTGGAGTGCTATGAGAAAAGCCCAGCTCAACAACTGGAGAGTGATACATGACCTTGCAACACGAAAGGCATGGGCAGCAGCCAGCTACAGGCCCTACCCTGGTCTCAGTCCTGTAGCCCTGGCAGCTGGGGGCCTTCTCCAGCAGGGCTGGAGGCTGGGGGGCTGCAGGTTGCAAGTGAGGGGCACCAGCAGGGCTAGGAGTGGGGAGTGAGGGGTACCAGCAGGATTGGGAGGGGGG
>NW_005842817.1:553608-569553 GCF_000455745.1 Alligator sinensis | reverse complement strand
GGGGGGGGGGGGGGGGGTCCGGAGGGGATTGGGGGGGGGGGGGGGCAGAGGGGGGGATGGCTGTGGCCTGGAAGTGATGGGCAATGGCATGGGCAGGGGCATGGCACTGGCAGATATGGGTTGCTCAGCACCACAAAGCAGCGGGAGGGAAGGGGACAACAGCCGCAGCTGGACCCACATCGTTGCAAGTAAAGGGGCAGGGGGAGCTCTGATTTTCTACGATAAAAAACCAAAATCAAACCCAGAATATATAGGTATTTAGAATTTATTTTAGTAATCACTGAGGCACTTGTAGGCTTCCAAACTGCTTTAAAATTGTAAATATACCAATAAAACATTGTGTTCAACTGATACATAGTTTACATCCCTCTCTAGATATCTATATATGTATTAGTGGTGTTTCATTTTAAAAATCACAGAAAAACACAGATTTGGAGGTTTTAATCAGAGAATTTTTATCAGACAATGTGGGATTTTTAAACCAAGAACATCAAGATCCCTGCTCATCATTAATGCACTAACTTCCTTGGCTAAATGTTTGCCTCTTTCAAGATATAGGATTACTACCTAGCCATCAGATACATGGTTAAACTAAGACCATGTGTCAGGGGCCCTAACGAGTCCAACCTGGGCTAACTGCCTAGTGAGCCACACGGGACTGGGGCTTTGACTGACGGTCCTAACCTAGCTCATGACTCCAGCTGGGCACTGTCTGGACCTTCTGACTGGCTGATGGGAGAGCAACTTACCCATTTAGTTCCAGCTGTGGCAAAAAGACTCCAGGACAGCCAACAGTTTGTGTTGGAAGCCTCTACAATCTAGTACTCCTGGGGAACATCCTGAGAAGCGCATGTCCAGAGATGCTTGCATTTCCCGTGGGACAAAGAGCAGCAGCACATATTTGTGCCACTGCTAACTGTCCCTCGGTGTGCCCTACATACATGTTTCTGCATGTAGCAAAGTAACTCAGGTGGGATAGGGAAGGCTGCAGCCAGCACCTGTGTTGGCCCCGGCAGCCTTACCTGAGGTCCTGGGGGCCTCTTGGGGGCAGCAGCAGTGCTCAGCCAGCCGCTCAGAGCCTGGCTGGCAGCCAGAGCATGGCTCTGGCCACCCAGGCTCCCTTTCTGGTGGTGCATCCTGCTGCTGCATGTGCCACGCTGCTTTTTTCAGCAGCAGTTTTTGTTTTTTGTTTTTTTACACCAGGATTCCCCAGTGTCCAAAAAACCCCACCGCACTGCTAATTTGCAATTAGCAGTTGGGTGCACATGCACCAGATGTGGTTTGCAGGGGCAACTGGGTGCACATGCACCATGTGTGCTTTGCAGTGCCTCAAACTGCTCTGCATGCTCATCAGGACATGCCCTTGATATCTTGACCCTGCTGCTCTGTTCCTGAACTCTGGCTTTTGGATTTTCCCTTCGATTTAGTAATTCATTCTCTGACTCCTGAACTTCAATTTAGCTTGAGATTCAGACCTTGCCACTAGATTTGGTAACCTGGGGTGCTGACAGATGGGGGGTAGGGGGATGCCCTCTACCAGAAGCAGCAGCACGTTACTTTGATTAGACTCTACATTGTATAGGCACTTCAATGGGGCTTTTTGGTGTTTTTAGCTACAGCTGATTCTACCAGCTAATAGATAAAAGTGCCAAAAGCTCCTCACTAAAGTGCCCAATCTCTACGGACGTTGGGAAAGCCGGGTACAACTAACGCACTGCCTCTTCTGGGCATGTCCTGGGCTTGGCACAGGAGTGCATCGAGTTTAAAGTACTGGGGTTTTTTTGTTGTTTTTCTTTTCCACGTCTGCAAGCAGCCTTGGTGTCTGTTTCCTGACCCAGGACCTCTGCTTCAGACTCTGGCCTGGCTTTGGTGGTCTACCCACTAGGCAAGATTGCCCACGACAGTCCATTACAGGATGTTGGAATTAGTTCCAAGAAGCCAAAAAAGTCTCTCTGTCCAAAGGTCAGGAAGGTATGATGACCTCTGCAGACTTCCAAGCCTATTCCCCATCACCCAAGACTCATGGAATTTTATTCTAGTCACACCATAAGGTAAATGGTGACCACAAGAGGGAGTCACACTTCACTTCATATTCACTAAGTCCTATCTATACATAATTACCACTGGGAAAATTACACAGGTGTCACAACCCAAAGTTGTGGATTTTTTAATTGTGTGCGCTTCGGCACCGCTAAATTATGTTCCCGCCGAATTGGAGCTCTTTTGCACGATGGAGCGTTCTGTTGTTATGGAGAACCCGCGTGCAGAAAAGTGTTTCCCGCTGATCTGTAGCCTTCTTTGCATTGTGCATGACTTTTGCATTTAGTGATGCACGTTGCAAAGGAGTTTTCCCGCCATTTGTATTGAGATTTGAGCCACACGGAGAGACGGATCTCTAAGTGCTGTGGGTCCTTTCGAACCCAGCGCGTCTTTCTTAAGAAGGCGATAGAGGCTCCAATTGCCGAACCCCCGGAGCCTAGCAAACTCCGGGGCACCACTTACCGACGGCCTCTAGCCTCTCCCCGTCACCGATCGCAGCCCAGACGAATCCCTACCCTAGAACCCAGTTATCAACACCACGGAGTCTGAACCACTCCGAGGATCCTGGGAACGGAGTTTTAGAGTCCTCCAACGAGGAAGGAAGCGGAGCTGTACCTGGGAAACTGTCCAGCCTGCACCACGACCATCTCCGGTGTAAGTAAATAATCTTTTCAATCAACCATTACGCCTCCGTGACTGATTCTAGCTCGAGCGTACTGCTTCACCCCGCGACTTTTCTCCGGCCCCGCGTGCCCGGGCTGCCGGCCACTGCCTGCGTGCACACAGACAGGCCCGGCTCACGCCCGGCGAGGACGGGACCGAGAGCCGGCCCGCACAACAGGCACCTATTAAGAAAACTAATCTTACATGATAAGAAGTTAGATGCCTATACAGGGTAGCTGTTGACCAAAGCCAATAAGTTTACTTCAACTCTAATCAATGAGAAATCAGGCAGACAATTCTTATAATAAAAGGATCTATTGTATTCTCAAATTTTGCTCAGAAACCTGGTGTATAGCAACTTACACTGGCCACATGCTATAAAATATCAGTTCTGACAGTGAAAGAAATAAGTAAGAAAATATGGGCTCACAGGATTACTACCCTATATTGTTTGATAGCTCCCAAAGCATGCTAGAAGCTAGACAGAACAAATACGTTTCACTGGCAGCTGGATTCAAGTGATTAAAATGAATGGTTTGTTATGAAAATGGGGATCTGGAAAAAAAATAAGTACGTTCTACTTTTGGCAAATGGCTTTGTCGTCATCCATATCTTGCTTGCTCTCAGGCTGTAAGCTCTGCCAGACAGGGACTGCCTTCAACTACTGTGTGTGTACAATGCCTAGTATAATAAAGCCTCAGCCTGAATAGGACCTATAGCTGCAACCAGAATACAAATAACTACCAGCAATCATAATAATTAATGCTACAAACAAGGGTTCTGCCTCAGAGAATCTGCTGCACATGAGATGAGATAAGCAGACAACAAAGAGTAAAAAGGAGGTATGGAAGCAAGGGATTGACAATAGGAAGATTATACAAATTACTCAGCATAGGCCTGGGCATTTAAAAAAACCTGTTTTCCTATTTAAACTGAATGAATTATTAAATCCTCGCAGCTCATGATCAAAGGAAAGGGGGGAGGTTTCTTGAAGGATCAGTAAATTTTGGAAGCCATTTTTAAAGCAGCAATTTCTTTAAAGAATTTGCTAAATTTATTCTAAATTATCATAAAGAAATTGTAGAGAGCAGTATGGCTTAATACTAACCAGCTAGAAGCATGAAAATGTTTCCTTCTTGTCAGTTTACAAGACAAAAGAACGGTAATAAGCCAAATGTCTGAACAGCTGGAACCAGTTCAAACTACCTAGCAAGCAACACATACTTAGTTTCTACCTGGGCAATCATAAGCCCTCAACCATTACTGTAGTGCCCAAATGCCTTCCCAGTGTTAAAAATAGAAGCAATAATAGATCTTCCTTCCTTCCTTCCTTCCCAGTGTCTAGAATAAACAGCTAAAAATACTGCGCTATGTAGACTTGAGTAAGTGGCATGGAAGACTAAATTTTACATCTAGTTCCAAATGCATTTACTTCCAGGGTCAATCTTCCCTTTTCCAAGATTTCTTCCTGTAGTTCCAGTTTTTTTCTGAAAGACCGTTCTTCTCACACTTACAAGTCTCCCAATTACAGCGGACAGTTTGACTCTTCAAGTTAAACAGCTGGTCACAGGAGGATGTGGTTGTCAAGTGTGAAATATTCTCTAAGGAAGCTACGGCCAAAGTTTTCAATATCAAGGCAGCTCCATTTACAGTAGGGAGCCAATACAAACAATATGCCCTGGGGCAAGAAGTTCATGATGTTCAATAATGCTTAACAAATGGTTTGAGGTTTGATTGACCACGCTTTTGTTGCTGCTTCGATCTCTCTAAAAGGTTCAAAAATTTTTAAAAAGAGCTTGGTTCCAGAGCGTAAGTTTACAGGTGACCAGTCAAATAACCTTGCGGCTAAATGACCATAAGGTAAAAATAAATATAGGCCATAAAAATAGTTTTAAAAGGTCTTCAGGAAAATCATGCAGAATGGAATGTGATTTACTACTGTAAACATTACGTTTCCTTTAACAATTTATCAACTTGCAATATTTCCCCAAAATACCAGCCCTTTATTAATTTAACAGTTGTTATTCCCGAGACAGAAAACCTCTATACCATTTTTTGGAACCAGAAAACCATGCCTCCTTTGCTATGTTTTAAACCTTCTTCCAGGTCAGTCAGATATTTCAGACAAACGTGGTTTCAAATTCTTGGCCAAACCAAGAGGTGGTCAGTTCTTTAGAATAACTTACCTCTTCATTAATGTCAATAACATCCCCAGGCTTGAGCTCCAACTCATCCTCATTCTGCGGGATATAGTCAAACAGCACTTTACACTGCCGCTTCTTGGACTCTGGAGGAAAGGATATTATAAAACACATAAGTAAAAGGCATTACAATAAGCTTGTATTTATTCTTCTGTACTCGACTCTTTCAAGAAGCAAAAGAGAACTTAACACCCAAGTTATCCCAAAGAGCCCACTAACAATCCCTTGGTTTTCACTTTTCCACTTGTTTACATGTCAGTTAAAATCCAGCTGGCTAGGCTTACATGCACCTTAAGGGCAGACTGCTTCCATTTGTGAGCTTTAAACTGTGCCAACTACCATGAAGTAAACACAGCACTGCCAATTACCACTGCACTATTAAAAAAAAAACAAAAAACAAACAACTTATTGACATAAGTGAGTCATGGATCAGCACCCAGTACAACATTTTCAAGCTATTTCCTGATGAAGTCAGCAAGAATCAAAACAAAACAGCTGTCAGCTCTCTATAATGCTTCCTCTTGAGTTAAAGTTATACACATTTTTGTACCTCAAGTTCTTAAATTTGAACAGACTTACCCATAAAACACCCTCCCCCAAGATAATCACAAGACACATTTTGTGTTTTGTGCTGCACACACGTGTCACCTTCAAGTCCAAAAACGTACTCTGTTAGGTACAAATCTGGTGATAACACGACTGACAATATTTTCTTTCCGACTACATTTTATAATTCTAGAACTTTTCCAGCTAATAGTTGGGAAACTTTTGAACCTTGCTGGATACTCATACTATTTGTACTCTAATACTGCACACTAGGGGGTGGGCACTGTCGTACAGAAAAAAGAGTCACTATCAGAAAGAGCTCACAATTCAAAAGTTAAGCAACATACAAAAATATCAGGGTACAGATTTATAGATAGCAAACGCATTGTCTTTGTTTCTTAAATACACATCTCCTCTACTTGATTACCCTTCTATTTCTACCTCTCAGGAGGAAAGCACTTCCCCTTTGGCCCTACTCTACCCACCTACCATTTATTAAAAGTTGATTTTAGTCAACTGAAAAAAAAAAATAAATAAAAAAAATCAATCAATCAGTCTTTACATGTGTTCCAGGGTGGTGGGGGAGTGCTTTAATTAAAGCAGCTCTCAGTGACTGTTTTAATTAAAGCACCCACAGCGTCACATATATTCAGCATCCCCACACTTCAAAATGGTGCCATGGGTGCTTTAATTAAAGCTAGAACACATTGGAGCAGGGGTCAGACACTCTTAAGATAGATCCTTGTGTATTATTAGCAGGGATCATGGTTTTCCCCTGATAAAAAAATTGCAGATTCTCTGATGAAAAACCCTAAACCCATGATTAAAATGGAAGGCCACTATATATGTATAGTGCCCTGGAACAGCAAGGGGAACAATGCCGTGCCACTGCTCCCGCTGGTGCCGGGCAAGCAGGGGACGCCTCGCCAGGGCAGCACAGAGCTCGCAGCAGCAAGGAGCCCGCCAGGCCCCTTTCTGCCCTGCTGCGCCACATCCTGCCCACTGGCCCACAGAGACCACAGGGGAGGGCAGCAGGGAGGGGAGCCCAATCGTGCTGCACCCACCCCTGCCCTGCACACAGACCTGGGGGGACACAGGTCCTCCCTCCACTCCTAGGATTGCAGACAGCAGCAGCAGGAAGCCAGCCCCACCCTCCTGCCCCCAGCCCTATACTGCTCCCTGCTGGAGCCCTACAGCCATGCATTCTAGTCCTGGGCCCCAAACCCCCAAGCTCCAGCCCTGCCCAACTCCCTCCCTCCCTATGGGTCTCAATTGCCCCCCTGCCCCCTACCTGTGAGAGCTGCTCTCCAAGCTGCCCAGTATCCATGTGCATATGGCCCCCTGCCTGACTGCCCTCCTCCCTCTCCCCCCCAGCCCCTTGCAGGCTAAACTCTCCCAGCCTGCAGAAAGCAAGAGTGCAAAATTCATAGGTTTCTCCATTAAAATGAGAAATCTGTTTTCCTTGGGTAAAGAAGGAAATCCATGTTCTTCTGTTTTTCCAGGGGATATGGAAAACCCGGGTCCCTGCTTTTTAAGAGTAGCATCCCAAGTCAGAAGTTTAGAGCGAGGACTGCTACACCTCATCACTCTCAACAAAGTAGCATTGAGATGGCTGAATTAGATTAATTTTGACTGACTGAATAATAAAGCTGCAGCATCCAATTCCCAGCTCAGGATGCATCAAATTAAGAGAGACAGCAATATGTAGAAAACAAGGTCTTTACCCCGAAGACCTACCTGAACCAAGACAAATATAGCAAACAAGCAATAAATGAATATGCATATAGAATGAAATTACTATTTTAAAATATGTCCCTGCCCCAAACAGGTGCAACTGTGAACATACCAGCAATCATCAATTATGACCTCTTTAAAAGCTGTAATTATAAACAAGGTGCTTTTGCAATGACAGCAATTCAGTGAGACAGACCCTCAGCCAGTCTTGCAAATAAAAGTTGTTTTCTGCAAGACTAAGGTGTTCAAACAGGTGGTGAAATTGGTTACAACTGGCAGGTGATTAGCACCACTGAAAAGAAGCCTCGCTTGCAACGACAAGATCACAGGTAGGATGGGAATTTTCAAAGACCGTGCAACAATGCTAGGTAATTGTACAGATGCAGTGTAAGGATGCTCAGCCCTAAGGGAATCTGAATCAAGAGGAAGCGAGTCCAATTTTCTGCCTGCTGCTTGAAGAGACCAGCTTCCAAGTTTCCCGATGGATGCTACACCTTTGCCATTGCTCAGAAAGAATGTTCTTCTACTGTCCCTGGAGAAAAGCTGAATTATCCCTGTCCCTAGGCAGTCAGCAAAATTAAAAGAACACTTAAAATGAAAACAGAAAGCAGAGTGTGGAAACTGCTGATCACTCAAGAAAAATCTTGCATTTCTGCTTGTTATCTGAAATGTTAAACAATCTTTCCTCACTGAAATGTGGTTGGTCTCACCATGCAGAGATACTGCTGAAGAGAGCAACACAAAGCCCCATAAAGACAACTAGAGGTTCTTTGTTGTGGCCTGAAAGACTGCATGAAAGACTGGCACAGTCCTAGATGTATATTCTTGGAATCAAGATCCTAACCACTTATAAAATAATGAGGCTGCAAAGCCTTAGACACTGTGACTTTGATCCCTATTACCAGGCCATTTAAAAATATTTCTGTTACAAGGGTCACAGAGCCTGGTAGGTGGAAGCATTCAACAAATCTGTATGTGGGCCAATTAGTGTTTTCGCTTCTTTATTCTTTTTATAGTCATTCAGGAAGCCTTTTAACCAATGTCCCCATATCTGTTAGTCTGCCTGGTAAGACACTGTGTTAAAGAATTTACTTATGAGAAGAACATTAAAAACAACTATAAAAGGTAAAATAACTAAAGTGATATCAAACATTTTTAGTTAAAATAAAGGTGCTAATGACCACCTACATAAGTAGTACTGTCCTTGTAGCATTCAAAATGGTTGCAAAAATGGCATCTCTCTGAAGCGTTGCAGAAAATTGTGCAGCAGCATTCTTCAGTGACTTTAGAGGAACTCAGCTGCCAAAGGAAAATAAAAATCACAAGACTGGCTGTCCTACAGAAGGGAGGATATAGCAAAGCAGAAGACAATGACCTCAAAAAAGCCACCTGAGTCCTAAACACACATAAAGAGTAATATACATAGTTTTGTAATAGAACAAGCAGAATTTTCTGAGATCAAAATAAACCTACCATTTTAAATCTCAGTTGTTTTAATTGCAGTTCTGGCCCCTCATGCTGAAAAAAAAAACCCCAAACGGCCTCAACTCCGCAAAAATTGGTGAGAACATTAAGTCACTTTCCTAAACAACTGGCAATAAAGATGGGACTCTAAGCCAGGAATACAGTGGAAGAGGGAGGGATTGCAGAGGCCTCGAGAAGCTGAAAAGGAAACTACAGTCTGTGACTACTTGAACAATGAACTGTCTGCTCACTTCAAAGTAATGAAACAAATAAATAAAGGAACGGTAAAATATCCGATTTATGGAAGGAAATGGCCTTACTTGAAAACGAACTAAAAGACTGGCTCACCTGCACAGAGTGACTGGAATAATATATATGTAAAGGATGAGGAAAAAAGGCATCAGGTTTACCAAGTATAACTCTGGCTAAAACTGCAGGGATTAAACTGTTCCTATCAAACTGGCAGAAAAATTCGACTAAAATCAAAGTGAAATTTAATCCAGAGAGAATTTTAATAAAATTCATTTTTTAAAATAGGACATTCAATTATATTTTAGAAATAAATTATTAAAAAATATTTTCTGAAATTATGAAAGTATCTTAAGGCTTAAAATTGTTTAAAAATTATTTCTGACATTATGACAATGTTTGTAGTAAATGCTCATATGTACTACACATTATTAAAAACATTTCAGTAAGTTAAAATATTCAAGAAGCATGTTAGAAACCACTGGCTAAAAAGCTGGAATCAGAATTTGTTTGGGTGCCAAACAAGTTTTCTGACGACAGCGGCTTTTCTGAAAAGGGTCAGAGAACATTTTCTAACTTCATTTTAATCAATCAATTTAGCTTAAAAGTTGAAAAACTGAACGGGGAAAGCAGGAAAGCTTGATTTTCCTCTTCCAATCAACGAATAAAGAGAAGGTGGGGAGGATAAGATCTCCTAAATTCTGAAACCTTAAAGGGTACAGTGACCAGAAACAAATCAGGCTGGTTTCCAAACTACAAACGGTACTTTGTTTGAACAAAGTAATCTGCATTCAACACCTACTTTGATAAACTTTTTTTTAAAAGTATCCAGCACAGTTACCCTAAGATTTTAAAATGCTTTTTCCGTTCTTTTAAATTACATTCCAATTTCCATCTAAATGCAATTTGACATTAATCAGAAAAAAAAAAAAAGTCAATCTAGGGAATAGGAAGGGTCATTTATGATTTGGTGAAACAATAAAAATAAGCTGTATGTATTCATGTCCTGTTATATAGGCACTTAAATACACCGAATATCTTATTGAGCAAACAGCTGCAAAATACACAACCTCCCAGAATCAAACTACAACTAAATCAAGGGCAATTAACAAGTGCAAAGGCAAATTAAAATTTAAAAATCAATTAGTTAAATTCAGGTTTCCTGATTGCTGATTGAATCATTAAAATCAGCAATTAGAAGGGGAAAAAATCAGTGTACCCTAAAAGATAACCAGCTCTAAACCTGCTGGGTGTCATATAACATCTTTGTTCTCACATGCAAAAAAGTACTTAATTTTGGAAATAGCAGCTGAATTCAGGATGTCAACAGTGCTGCCTGTTTGAAGCAAGCGTCAATGATGCATTAAGAAACTCATTAGCACATGGTATACAAAACAGACCATGCAAAAATATCTGTTAATGACAGAAGCAAGTCTGCCCCCAAAGTATGCACAGAACTTTCCGTATCAATAATACATTAATAAAAACCCCCCAACCTGTTTCTCATATCAGTCTTCAGACAGATAGCATGCTACTTAATGAGCCTTACAGAACCTCACCTTACTCCTCAGTGTTTTGAAGAAGGCTTTAACAACCGTACCCAACTAGGTAAACCTAAACTAGAGAACAACTTATTGCCCCATCAAACAGCACTGGATCTTCTTTGGCAAGAAGAATGATGGATGCTAGAAACATTTCTTAGTTACCAGAAGCATGGTACTGCAGTTCTCATTCAGACACTTCAGAGGCCAGTTCTAATGCTGAAAAGCAGATGTGAAGGTACAACACCACTTTTGAGTTTGTGTCCTCAGATCAAATAAAGTTTGAGAGGAGAACAAGCCAATGCAAGCTGCTACAGCAGCTGCTTAAAGCTTTATCTAGTTTTCCTCCTGATCCAAATTATGTTTGAAAGGAAGAAAACGGCCACTGTAAGGGTACAATTCCCTCATCCTCTGAGAAGATTCAGGCTTCTGAAATCATCTTAGGGACCCAGTAAGTTACTTACCAGGCAGGAACCCATTAAACACAGATTAGTTTTCTTCAAGACAGTTCATAGGATGGACTCTTTTCCCTGTCCCCATCCACCTGCCCCCACTAAAACAAACAAACAAAAAAACCCTAGCTGGGCATGACATGTACCTTAAAAAAAAAAAACAAAAAAACAAAAAAAAAAAAAGAGCATTTTTCTCAGCTAAAACAGATATTCCTGGGGAAAGGCAAATGAATTTGATCAGAACTCATCCTCTGACAAAGGATCAAAAATCAACAATATCTGGTCTGATTACTTCTATTGTCATCTGCAGGGAATAGGTTATAGCACATGCACTATTTACATTGGCCTAAAAGTTGCGGGAAAATCACCATTCTAACTAGGCCAGCAAACTTCCCTACTCTTTAGCTACTTGGGGAATTTATACACATCCTGGGGGCAGGGGGGGGCGCGGCGTAATTAGGGCGGGTCCAAGAGCTACTTTAATTAAAAAAGTGCCGGGAGAGAGTCTCATGCATCAGTATCCCTGCACTTCAAACTGGTGGCAGGGGCATTTTTTCTAAAGCTCATCGAACAAGCTTTAGATCGGGGTGGGCAAAATACAACCCGCAGGCTGCCTGTGGGGCCCCTAAAAAAAGGTTGAAAATTAAAATTTATCTGTCCTTGGTTCCCGTCAAAGATGACAGGAGCCAGGGACAGTAGGACCCAGGGGAAGCCCTGGCAGGTTCCTGCAACAGCAGGGCCTGCCTGCCCTCACCCCCCCAGCCAGAACCATGTGGCCTGGGACCATGTGGTTGCCCCAGCACAGGAAGATCAGGTAAGAAGCTGGTGCCAAGTGCAGGGAAAAGTGGCCCCTCCCCCACCCCGTGCCCAGCACTCCCTACTGCAGCCACTCACAGTCCCCATGCAGGCTGTGAGCAGCTGCAATGTGAGGCGCTGGCCACAGAGCGGACAAGGGGCCGCTTTTCCCCCCCAAGGCTCAGCACCAGCTTGTAACCTGCCCCTGCTGCCAGCCTGGGTCCCGCGCCGGCTCCGGGCTCACCAAACAGGGCTGTGCCACAATGGCAGCAGCTGTGGCCCCCCCACTTGCTGCACTGGGCAGCGTTTGCTGCTGCTGCCCGCCCGGAGCTCACGCTTCCTTCCGCTCTGAACAGCTGTTGCTACTGCAGCACAGCCCCGATGGGCGAGCCCGGAGACGGCACGGGGCCCAGGCTGGCAAAGGGGGCAGATTACAAGCTGGTGCTGAGTGCAGGGGAAAAGGAGCCCCATCCTGGGGCCGGCACCCCACACTGCAGCCGCTCGCAGCCCTCATGGGGCTGCCTGTGCCTACTCAGGACAGCCCCGCACGGGCTGCGAGCAGCTGCAGCAGGGAGCGCTGGCCACAGGGGAGGCAAGGGGGTGCCTTTCCCCCACGCTCTGCACCAGCTCCTTCCCTGCCAATGAGCAGGGGGTCGGTGCTGTGTGCTGCCCCCAACCTGTACCATGGGGCTGGGGGACCACTGGGAGTGAGGGCAGGAGCGTGGGGCCCATACCAGTATCCCAGGGCCAGCATCAGCAGGGCCCAAAGCAGGGTGACAGGGGTACAGGGTCCCAGCCAGCAGGGGCTCTATGGAGCCAGGCCAGCTTCCCCTTCTCCCAGCTGGTGCAGCTCAGCCTGGCTCCACAGACCCCTGCTAGCCTGCACCCTTACTCTGGGCCCCACTGGTACTGGCCCTGGGACATTGGTCCCAAGACACTGGGACACTGGTCCCAAGATGGTGACCAGGGGGCAGGGTACCTGTCAAGAGGCAGGGCTACCCATGCAGCCCTCGACAGCTTGCCAAAACTGGGTAAGTGGCCCTACGCCCAAAATAATTGCCCGCCCCTGCTTTAGATAAAGCACGCCGTCTGCCATTCTGAAGAGCAGGGATGCTGATACACAAGATGATGGAGGCTGCTGGAGTGCAGCAATTACCACATTCCAGCAGGCTTGATTAAATCGAGTCTGCTCCAACACACTGTAATTGCAGCAGTGAGGCTGCTCTAACGTGCTTGTGTATAGGTGCCCTGAAAGACTACACTTGAAAACTACAGAAAGGCAAAGCCACAGAACCCTCTTTTGATGTATTCACATCACAAATTTTTTATTGCCAAACTTTGCCTTCCGATATGAAGAGGACAAAAGCCAAAATAAACTTTGTGCCCGTACCTGTAAGCAGAATTTGGCTTGGTTTACTCCTTTGTTTCCAAATTTCCTTTGGGACCTGAAGTCACAGTACCACGCTGAATAAAGTAGTGCTATGAACCACTGATCTTAGGTATCTATATAATGCAAAGGAGGAAAGCTACATACTCTTCCTGAAGCTTCTGGATTGGGGATGGAATTGAATTCCTCCTGCAGGAAGCCCATAGGTGCTCATGCGCTGCACAAGGCTCGCAACATTTCCAGGCTTCTCCCTCTTGACTGGCAAACAGTCATCCTTGGGTTCAGCATCCTTCTTCACTTCCTAAAAGAAAAGAGAAGGTCAAACATGTTAATCTAACTGAGACCTAAGTTTAGATACCCCATACCCTCGCAGACTTAAGTAGCCCAGTATGAAATAGTACTGAATAGGAAAAAAAAAGCTTTTAGTTTTAGCATCTGTCATCCAAACACATCAGAATGCTTCATAACCATGTAACTTTTTTACATTATTGCAATGTAAGCATTCAGTGAACTAAGTGGTCAGAACCAGAAGCTGTGAATTCTTACCTGTGACCCAAACCACTAAACAATGACTACTGAAATTACTGGAATTATATATATTTATGTCTCTATAGAACTTCTTAGTGTTTCAGGGTAAATACTGGATAAAGCAAAGCTTTAAAACATTTTCCCTATTGACTACACTTTTTCTTTGTATTAATGACAGTTAAATGCCTAAAATAAGCCTGTCCAACCCCAAGCCATGGGTCTACGAGTCCATTACAATCTAAATGGCTGCAAAAATGAATGAAGGTTGCAGCAGAACAAGATCCCCGATTGTCTTGGTCTCCTTGCCAATGCATCAAGGTCCCATTCTGTCAAGAGGCCCATGGAAGCCGATGTGGCAGCAGCTTCTCCACAATAAAAGAAGTCAGGCACAGGCATCTTCCATGAAAACCACTTTTCCAATACATTCCCCAAACCCTTTGGCAGCCACCTAACGGCAACAGAAGCAGGATTGTGAGATATGAAAGAGCCTAGTCATGAAGTGGCATGAAGGCAGTAGCTACAAGGTCACCTAGCATTTGGATGAGACGAGTGCATTTCGGCAGCTGTAACTGTGACAGCCCTCTTCAGGATCCGCTCTGCTCACCCCACATGAGGAGGGAGCTAGAAAAGGTACCCTAAACATGGCCTGTCTAATACAGTATCCTCTATTTCTTCCTGACTGAATACCCATGTCCAGTGGGATCAACTTTACTGCAGTCAAAGACCAGCAAAGAAGCATCATCATTTTGGAGACCTGGAACATCAGGACCCTCATGGAGAACCCTAATAGTGAATGCCCAGAGCGCCACTACAATCATGGCCCGAGAACTCAGGCACCACAACACTGATGTAGCTGCGCCGAGCAAGACATGGCGAACAAGAGATGGACAGCTCAAAGAATATGGAAGTGACTATACCTTCTTCTGGAAGGGTATAGAAAGGTATATGAAAGGAGAACGCTGACTTCATGGAGCTGGTTTTGCCGTTAAGAATGAACTCATAAATTAACTCAAAGAGTTCCCTATCAGAATTAATAAGCGCCTCATGACTTTCCATCTTAAACTGGTGGGGAGTCAACATTGCCACTGTCATCAGCATGTATGCCCCGACTCTTGAGGGCGCCAATGAAGCCAAGGAGGAATTCTATGCCAACCTTGACCCAGTCCTTTGTGAAGTTCCAGAGGGAGGCAGACTTATTCTACTCAGCGATTTCAACGCCAGAGTTGGAAGAGACTCTAATCTCTGGAACAGAACCATCAGCAAGGAAGGAGTAGGAAAGGTTAACTCCAATGGCATCTTCCTCTTGACCAAATGCACGGAAAATGGACTCACCATCACCAACACCCTGTTCCACCAGAAAAACAGGCACAAGACATCATGACAACACCCACAATCTAAACATTGGTACCCGACTGACAATGTCATCGTCCATGCCTGGGACTGCAAAGATGTCTGCATCATGAAAGCTATGCTAGAAGCTGATGACTGCTGGACTGGTCATCAACTCATCCACTTACTTGTGTCACTCAAACTGACTCCCAAACGACAGCTGCAGCAGAAGTAATGCCAACGGAAGATCAATATTGAAGGAACTCAAGGAACAACCTCTTCCACCAGTGCCTCAATGAAAGAGTAGTGAATTCCAATCAACAATGGGAAAATGTCAGCAGCATGTGGGGTGCCCTAAGGCCACCATCATCAGCACCTGCAAAGAAACACTTGGATTCTCTACCAGAAAGCATCAAGACTGGTTTGATGAAAATGACGAGAAGATTCAAGAGTTGACTGATTGCAAGCACAAGGACTTGGAGCTGGTGTTGTTCTGCCAAGCACAAAAGAAATTGAAGCTGCAACAAGCCAAGGCAGAGATCCAAAGGAGGACCTGCGATATGAAGAACAAGTGGTGGGAAGACAAGGTTCAACATCTCACTGACATCCACAATATGCATGGTTTCTTCAGTGTACCTAAGCCACTGAAGAAGTCTGAGCACACAGGGACAAACCCCCTTCAGACCCAAGGATGGAGGAGACTTGATCAAAGAAAGGGGAGCCATCAACACCCATTGGAAGGAGCATTTTGAAGACCTTTGCAACTGAGACTGCTGTACGAGAGCACTCTCAACTCCATCCCACAGCACCCAGTCAGAGATGATCTTGGAATCCCTCCAACCCTTGACACGGTCAGGAAAGCCCTCAAGCAGATGAAGAACAACAAGGAATCTGGAGCAGATGGAATCCCCACTGAAATCTTCAAGTAGGGGGGAGAGGAGCTCACATGACAGCTTCATGCCTTCATCACAGCTTCATGCCCCCATCTGGAATGAGAAGGAAATCCCAGACCACCT